>NC_079211.1:46330617-46375617 GCF_029633865.1 Lampris incognitus | reverse complement strand
TCTGCTTCTTCTTCTTCTTCTTCTTCTTCTTCTTCTTCTTCTTCTTCTTCTTCTTCTTCTTCTTCTTCTTCTTCTTCTGCTTCCTCTTCTTTTGCTTCTTCTTCTTCTTCTTCTTCTTCTTCTTCTTCTTTTGTTTCTTCCGCTTCTGCTTCTGCTTCTGCTTCATCTTCTTTTTATTTTTCTTCCACTTTGAATAGTGCTAATGTCACAACATTGTGGGTATCACAAAGTAAACCAATTTGAGACCCTGTTCTTACGCTGCCCTGTGTAAATCTAGTCCAATTCTGAGCTCTGTGGTTCAGCGATTTAAATTACAAATCAAAGCAGGTTACTAGAAAGAAAGACAGTTTATTTGTCATTGTAAGCAAGAACACAATGACATACAAGCTCTGCATTTAACCCATCCTGTTGTATAGGAGCAGTGGGCAGCTGCAGTGCACGGGGACCAACTCCAGCTCTTCTTTCCATTGCCTTGCTCAGGGGCACAGAAAGGAGTATTAACCCTAACATGCATGTCTTTTTGGTGGTGGGAGGAAACTGGAGGACCCGGAGGAAACCCACGCAGACACGGGGAGAACATCCAAACTCCACACAGAAAGGATCCTTGGGGGCAGGGGACACCTGGGTAGCATAGCAGTCTATGCAGCTGCCTACCAAAACAGGGAACCCGATTCAAATCCCTGTGCGCCCCTACAGACAGAATTGGCCTTGTCTGCGGGTGGGAAGCCGTGTGTGGGTATGGGCCCTGGTCGCTGCACTAGTGCCTCCTCTGGTCGGTCGGGGCGCCTGTTCAGGGGGGAGGGGGGACTGGGGGAAATACTGTGATCCTCCCACGCACTAAGTCCCCCTGGTGAAAGAAGTGGCTGGCGACTCCACATTTATCGCAGGAGGCATGTGGTAGTCTGCAGCCCTCCTCAGATCAGTCGAGGGGGTGGAGCAGCGACGGCAAAGGCTCAGAAGAGTGGATTAATTGGCTGGATACAACTGGGGAGAAAAAGGGGTAAGTAACAAAAAAAATAAAAATAATAATAAACTACCTGGGGTTTGAACCCGGGACCTCCTTGCTGTGAGGCAACAGTGCTAACCACTGGGTCACTGTGCCACCATGTTTAGCAAGAGGAAAGGTAGTGGTTATGAAATACCTTTACTGATATCTGACATTTTTTGGATGCTCTCAGAAGATGCTGTTTGCTGCAACTGCTGCATAGTTTGGTGAAGACTGGCAGTGTGAAGCCAAGTCCACGAAGGGCTCAGGTGTCAAGCAACAATAGACACACACAGCCAGCCTGTGATTTGGAATGCATGAATCTGATGTGTGTGTGTGTGTGTGTGTGTGTGTGTGTGTGTGTGTGTGTGTGGGTTGTTGTTTACTCTTTTTCTATCAGCACCGTCCAGCTACCCCTCATGATATTTACAGGTCTTACTCATTACTGCCGTCTGGAAGGCCGGAACATTACCCAATGCCGCTTTGATAAAACACCTGCAAATTATAGCATTGTGACATTTTTATTCTTACCAGAGCTATGAATCTTTTGCAGGTTTTACAGCAAAGTTTCACGCAACTCTCAAATTCTGTTCTCACTGTCATAAGTAGCAAGCAAATCCATACAACAAAAAGCTGTGGTTTTGGGCAGACTACCGCAAGTCATGTCTACTGCTATATGTTACTGCCTTTTTTATAATAGGGAGTTAGCTGAGCTAGGTAAGGCAATGTTGATGTCATGTGTTTTTCCATCCTTTAATCCTGTGCATCACACAAATATTGTTTAAATGTGTGGTATGCCAGGCCTTTCTACTGCCAATCTGAGCCAGAGCATCAAGTAAACAGATTAAGTCTCTTAGTTCCAGCTACTTTTTCATTTTAGGATAGCAACCCATGCCCATTTCCATTGTATTTTAATGTTCTACAGTGTATTTTATTTTGCCATTACTCAGAATTCTGTTAATTGTCTAGTTCCTGGCAAACATTTAAAGCATGTCTAAGAATCCTTACTGTGAGCTGAGCAGCTGAAGAGAAACAGCCAATGTTCCCTGTAAATCACCCAGGATGCTTTTTGCAATTTTTTTTCTCCAGCAAGTCATTGGTTTATACAGATATCCAGAGCAACCACAGCTTTCACAGACTTATCCACGCAGACTGCTTTTATATATATATATATATATATATATATATATATGTTTGTTTTTGGGTCAAGTGCCTTGCTCAAGGGCAACTTCATGGTAATTTTTGAGTGAGGGGAAATCAACCCTCATTTATTTTCCCAGCCTACCCTTTGCTGGCTCAAACATTGGTACCAGTCACATTCCAGTCACATATAAGCTTCCCTGGCACTTAGGTTTCTGTATGCCCCATTTCAGTAGTGGTGTAAAATGTTGAGTTTACCATTTCAGAGGGGGATTGGGTGGTTGGGGGGGGCACATGAAGATAAATTGCATTTCTGACGCATAAAGATTCTAGAAGTTGGGATGACACAAACTGAGTGAGATGCGGGCCGCCGACTGGCAGAAATAAATCCAAATGGAAGTAATTAGAGTCTGTCAACTGTTGTGAAGAAGAAGAAGAAAAAAAAAGCCCTGGGAAATATCCAATTCATCAAAATCTTTGGATTTTGAAATATCACTGCAAGATTTGATATTGAATTATTTAACGTGTTAAATATTTCTTGGCAGCATTTTTGTCCCCCCCAAAAAATTTACTGACTCACTTGAATAAATCTGCATCCGACATCTGGAAGCAAGGTTTCTCTGAGCCTGCACTCTACCAGTCAGCCTTCTTCCTTGCAACTCAAGTTTCAAATGTGTATCTGCTATTGTGCTAATGTGCAGCGTTAGCTATGCTGAAAGTCTTCCTCCTGCAGTCAACCTGCAGTAGTTCTTGAGCGCTGGCTGTAGTAGGAGCCCCCTTTCTGTATCCATCCTGCATCACTACTGCAGTGCTCACTAAAATCTATTCCTTCAAATCGCTCTAAAAGACAGCAGAAAGACCTCGAAGAATGAGAACTTGGAAAGGAAGAGACAACATGGCATGACCAAGTAGCAGTGTCTCCCATATGACCTGGTGTCAGGTCGTTCCTTCAGCCTTGAGCTGTAAAGAAATTAAAGGAAGTTAAGGATGTAAAGTGAATATAATCTGAATGTACCCAATAAGTCCTCTTTTTGGGATAGTGTGGTATTTGCATGGTAGAGAGGTTGGATTAGAGAGGTCCTCTTTGACAAGCTTCCCTCAGAGAGGGGCCATGTAACTCCCAAAGCGCACAAGAATCTGTTCAAGATGCGTCTTATACAAAATGCCATTACTTCGTTGATTTCCTAATTCATTAATACCACCATGCATATTTGCATAGGTTAATTATTATTCATCCTGTGTTGTCTATTGTGTTCAATGCATCTCTGTTTTAAACCAAACTTGTGAAGCTAAAGGTATAAGTCCTCTGTTTGTGAACAATGACGCTAAATTCTATTCTAGTCTAGTCTAGTCTAGTCTAGTCTAGTCTAGTCTATTTTGTTCTCCTCCCCTCTCCTCATGTTATGCTGTATTTTCTTCCATCCCTGTCTTCCTGTCCTGTCTACCCCCCTTGTCATATTGTATGTATGTTTGTATATATGTACGGACGGGTTGATGGTTAATTTCGCTGGCACTTGTGTCCAGTGACAATAAAGGTCACTTACTTACTTACTTATTCTAGTCTAGTCTAGTCTATTCTACCTGACGTCTTGCCCTTCCGTCTCCTGCAAGTTCTTCCCTCATCCCTTCCTTCGGTCCATCTTCACCTCTGTGCCCCTGCTGTATCACTGTCTGTCCCTTTCACTTTCACTTTCTTTCCATTTCCCCCTCTCACACTCTGCTGCTTACCCTCTCTTGTGCTCATTCTGTTAGCTGTTCCCCTTCACTCTCTCCTCGTATTGAAATTGCAGGCGGTTCAAGGAATACGTGTTGAATATTACTTTAATCCTCTACCTCTCTTGCTAGTCTCCGGTATATGAGCCTCCATTGGTAGGCTGCCAGGGACTGCGTCTCCCTGCAGTATCTGCCCAGGGGCTGTTTATGTATAGCAGCAAAATGCAGCTATAGCCTGGGAAGAAGTTAGAGGTAATGATAGTCGGGCGGAGGGATGTAGAGAGTTAGGAGGGGATGGATAAAGGGTAGAGGGAGGTTGGGACAAAAAGCAGTAAAAAAAAAAAGAAAAAAATCCTGTGCAGAAGGGTAGAGAGCACCCTGCAAACTGTGATGGGAGCTGCACAACTAGGGTGACAGCTGCTGGCCTTGTTTCTGCCCTCTTATGGCCTGCTCTGTTTTATTGTCTTTGTTCCCTCCCTCTACCCACATCTTTCCTCCTTTCATATCTCCCCCCCCCCCCTAGATGCAAAGTACCTCATGCACCTGGCTTAAAACTCATTCATTGGCAAACTGACATTTAGACCAGAGTTTAGCTGTATCATCTGCTGGGGTGGGCGGATCACCCCATTTTTCATTTTTTTATTTTATTTTTTTTAATATTTGACGCTGTAGAACAAGGACAATTTCACTTTAAAAAAATAACATTGTAATCGTCATGGGTAAGGTATTATCTTTGCAGCACCCCATCACTGTTCTCTCTGAGCCTCTAACTCGTATTTTATCACTTGGTGTTGTTGCCAGTGTGGTTTCGTTTGAGGTAGGATTTCACAGAAACACCATCAACATAGATGTACGTCAGACATGATCTATGGCCTTTTACCTGACAGGTTAAGGGTCAACCTGACTGGACTTGGAAGCAGGGCTGGCTAAGCTAACTGCTAGCCCATGGAGACCGGCAGTTCCGGCAGTCATCCTGGCTGGCGTTCATTCTCTGGACTGGGATTTTTGGACTGTGTTGAAATGAATGGACTGTGTTGTTAACTGTTTGTTTTTTTGTTTGTATTTTTTTTTTTTTTTGCTTTGTTCTGTCTGATTTTGTATGTTTTTCATGGTGTCGTTTTTTTAAATTTGAATATGTGTTTTTTTCATATTTTGTGTTGCACTCCTGTGGGCTGGGTGAAACAAAATTTTGTTTCTTTTCTGTACTCAGGTACATAGTAGAAATGACAAAAAAAGCGTTCTTGAGCCTTGATTCTGTTTAGACAAATCAGTCTTATGATGCATGTTTTGAAGTGTCTCTGGTGGGTCGGTTTGTTTTTCTGGGTTGTAGGTTAAGATAAAAACATGATTCAGACGAGATACGTTTAGCTCTGTTGTCAGGGCCAAAGGCATCTGTTTTACAATCTCAATGTTAAATGTCCCACCAGGATATATATGGTATAATATATGGGCACAGGTTGTTGATTACTCAACCATAAAACAACTCTGTATAGTAGCAGCATACCTGTTGTGCATACATATGCTTGCCTCTAATGGCATGTTGTTGTTCCATTTATTTCTTCTATTTTTTTTCTCTTTTTTCTTTTTTGCTTGAGTGATGTCTGCGAGTACTAGAAGTTGCTGTGAACCAGGTCAAATCCCTCAGGTGCATAGACACACTTGGCCAATAAAGTTGATTCTGATCCTGTTTCTGATATACTGAAAATAATATGTAACATAAGCTACTCACGTGAAAACTTGCATTCATTACTAGACTCAGTTCTGATAGCAAACTTAGGGGCGATGATCCTGCATCATTCTGCTCCCAACATTGATGACACTATGTGTCCTTGTTTCTCCTTGTACTGACAAAATGCATGATATGTTATGAGGACTTTGGTTAAGGATTATTTCAGAAGAATGTCTTGATGCAGGGGCGCAACGAGGAGGAGGTGGGGGGGTGCAATGCACACAGGCGCCGCATCAACTGGGGTGCCAAAAGACTGTGCAAAAAAAAAAGAAAGAAAAAAAAGAAAAAATTAGTCACAATCTTACAATGATATGATTGTAACCATTCCCCAATCCTCTGTGAACACTACAAATGGCGATTGTCACTCTAGTTAATAAGTCATGATAATATGATGATTTGCATATGAAACTAATCATTGGTTTCGGTCGTTATGCCATTGTATTGTTTGTAAGGGTGAGGATACCTGCAGTCACTTTAGGCCGAAGTGGTCATTTCCAATGAGTGGTGACACATATCTGTCAATAAACATTGTGTCCAGATGAACTGATTCAAGCTTCTTTGATTTCAGAAGAATAATTCAAACCCTGAATAGACGGTATCCGGAATGTGGTCAGTCATTCACTTGTACCCATAACTACATATGCATCTTCTCCCTTTAAACTCTTTTTCCTTTTTCTCCAGGTCACTTCTATCTATCTATCTAGCTAGCTAGCATTATTGTGAAAATAACAGTGAATACTACATTGTATTGCCGGCCATGTTGTGCCCTTTCTCTGACAACTTCTCTCATAGAGCTGACTTGTACGGTAGCTCGAAGATTAAACAGCTGCCACATCGAGTTCATCTTGTGCTGGTAGTGAGAGGAAAGAAACCAGGCACACACACACACACACACACACACACACACACACACACACACACACACACACAATACCTGCTTTGCAAATACATTTCGGCGGGCTGGGTCTGTCATTCTCCTTCTCCCTCACTCATGCAAACATTTCCAGCAGACTGTAAAGGATGAGACATGAATAAGCGCTCCAGAGTCAAAACACAGGGGCAAGATAGTTGACGGTGTGAAGTACCAGAATATAAAGTCGATGGAAACTTAACGCATTTACATTGTACACACCACCACACTTTATGAGACACTTTCCATAACTCCGTAAAACAAATTTGACAAGACACACGCGTGCACACACACACACACTTGACTTACAATCATTCCATAGCTTTCTTTCTTTTTAAATTTTTTTTTATACCCACATCCGGCTTGCCATCCGCAGACACGGCCAATTGTGTCTGTAGGGATGCCCGACCGAGCTGGAGCTAACAGGGGGACTTGAACTGGCGATCCCTGTGTTGGTAGGCAATGGAATAGATTGCTTTGCTACCCAGATGCCCATTAACCCTAACCTTACCCATCAGAACTACATGCCTAGCCCTAACCCAAACCTAACCACTGGTTATCCTGAACCACCGGCCCCAAAATCAGCTTTTTACCCTTTGGGGGTCATGGTTTTTAGGCAAGCCGTCCCCAATTAACCGGTCTTTAGTCCCTGTGTCCCTGAAGGTAGGATAAATCAGAACACACACACAAACACTAATAAAATCCTTGATTAGAGCATGTGTGGAGTCCCAGAGGAGTCCGTCTCCCCAAGCCATCATCACGCCAGAGTGTGTAACACACCCATCCGTTTACTGGAGGACACCGTGTCAGTGTCACGTTTTGCCTTGCCTAGGCGTGTTAAGCATACAGAACGTTCTACACTCTGCACTGCTATGATCGTGTGTCTGATATACTTGTGTAAGAAGTGGGGTTGTTGTGAAGCGTCTAGTGTGTTGGGGTAGTGTCCCGTGCCTGTCATGTGTCACTCTCAACCTTCACCTCTGGCTAGCAGAAATGCGAACAGGAGAGCCGAGCACGTGAGTCTCTCCCTGCCAGTACGTAGCCTCTCCAACAGCAAGCCCTATGTAGCGCCTCCTTGTGGTGACACACGGTAACTGGGTACACCTTGGACCCTGGCTGAACTACAAAGGACTCGGAGGAGGTCCGGCCCCTAGACGTGCGGTACGCAAGCCCACCGGTGTGTTGATATTCCTTGATGCCCATGAACCAGCCCCCTCCCCCCCCAGCTATGGGTTAAATAGTGCCACTGCCTGGTGGATACCTCGGGGGAGGAATAGGCTACGGGAGTAAACCCCTACAGAAAATCTACGCCCACAGTGCTGTTGTTTTTTTGTTGTTTTTCTTGCCTTTTTGTATGTGTTTAAGTGGGAGAGTGCTGCTGGCGTCATGTGTGGCTGCCGCTTCTCCCTCTCGTAGCCCCCCCGCCCACTACCCATCCATCCCTGTATGCCTGTGTTATGTTTATCTGTTTTCTTGTTTCACCCAATTTATTGTAAAGCGACTTTGAGTGTTAGAAAAATGCTACATAAGTTTGGTTTATTATTATTATTATTATTATTATTATTATTATTATTTGTTATTGGTTGTTTTGCTCTTAGGCAACTGTTGATGCTCTGGGCATTGGGTTAAACTGAGTGGGTAAGGTTTGGGTTAATGAATGGGATGGGGTGTAGGGTTGCGCAGGAGCACATGGCCTCCCGCAACCCAGTCACCAGAATAAAATGGTGGCCATTTACATTTCAGTAAACCATGGATACATAAAAATCTCGACATTTCTAAACCAAAAATAAATTTCATAACAAAATTTAAACTTATATCTAATGCTGGGGGAGCCTGTGTGTACGTCACATGACTGTCAAGCTTCTCTTTGTGACCAAAACAAACAAAAAGGCTGACATTTATTTTATTCTCATTGAAAAATGCAATGTTTTAAGACAGTTTCTGCAGTAAAATGCATTTTGATAACATTTCTAGCAAGAACTATTCTTTATTTATTTTCATAATCTTCATTCAGTGAATGGCTATGATATTTAGTTTGTTAGTTATTATGCAGGGTCTTTCAGGTCTTGCCAGAAAATTGTTGGAATGCAACATTTCCAACATTGAATACTGCCCCAAAATATATTTCTACAGTACTTGCTAAAACATATTAACACTTGTTTGGATGCTTTTTTTTAATAAGCCACCCAAATACACTGTAATTTGTATTTTAGCTGCAGTAAATATTTGATATATCATGTAGATACATTTGTTATGACACTATATAAAATGCAACTTGATTGACTGATTGATTGATTGATTGACCCTATTTACAACGCCATTTTTCAAACTGGAAGAGATATAACTATTGTGCTGATTTGTATCAAGCAGCATGGTGTGGCTCTTTTTTTAATATTAATGTATTTCCTGAAATTGGAAGTTGTAAATACTGAATTGAGAGTACACTGAAGGGTTTTAGGGGATGACAAACACATTTGTGTGATCAGATGTTAAACATCTAATTGTCAAATGGGTGAACATTAATTTTGACCATATTTGACAGTGCCCTCACTCACTTGGTGACTAAAAACACATGGGTAAAGTCACATAGCTGAAGTCAAGAGCTCTCTATAACAGTTAGTCCCATCTGTTGCTGAATGACAAGCTTTCCAACATGCACTGAGGCCAAGGTTCAGAGGTCAATATTTCAAAGCAGGAATCATTTAAAGTCTTCTCACTAGCATAATGTTACTCTACAGGTCGAGACCTTTCCAAGGATGTATTTGGCTCAGTCCTATGATAAAGGTTTAGTTTTAAAATTTCATCAACACACAACCTTTGAATGAGTTTACTTTCAGAGGGCCCTTTGGAGGCCCAACACATGAAATGAAAGGGCTTTAGTTTGTTTTTGTTTTTTTTCCGTCTTTTTTTTTTGTGGTGAGGAAATTGTCACAAACATCATTTAAGGTAATAATGTTTGACCATTTTATAACCAAACAAGTAATTGTGGACCACTTTGAAGCTTATGTCCCTGATGAATTGCAAGTTCCTTTCTTTTCAGACCTAACCATAAACAAAGCAATTCAGACCCCACACCTGTAGTAATGCCCTGGATGATCAGCAGGATTGTAACATGTAAAGGTGACAAAACAAACAGACAGACAGACTGAATGACGACATTTTTTTTTCATATATTGGGCCTCAAAAGGGCTCCCGGAAAGTAAGCCTAGACCAAGGCTGAGCCCTTTGGAGGTCCAATACACAAAATGAAAATGATTGTGTTTGTTTGTTTGTTCATTTAAAGAGATAACATCTTTCAGCGAAAGGAAAAACACAAGGAGTTGATGGGTAAATCGACATATCGACCAAGGATGGTGTGAATGGCATAGGGAAAAGAGAGAGAGAAGATGACAGGGAAGTCAAGTCAAGTCAATTTTAGTTGTATAGCCCAATGTCACAAAGAACAAATTTGCCTCAGTTGGCTTTACAGCAACATAGCATCATGTCCTTAGACCCCTGCATCACATAAGGAATGATTCCCCCCCAAAAAAAAATAACAGGTAGAAAAAATAGGAGGAAACCTCAGGGAGAGCAAAAGAGGAGGGATCTGTCTCCCAAGACGGACAACATGCAATGGATGTGGTGTTTACAGAACACAACATTGAAAGAAGACAACATAACTATAATGGAATTATAAGAAATACAAAGAATGTGATGAGGAGGATGTCTAGCAGTGTCCAGATGCCAATGGAAGAGCCCAGGACCTGAGCCACGTGACCTCCATCACCATGGAGACGTGGGAGGAGGACACACTGCAGGTGCACACAGGAGGCACTCACATCACACCATTCACATATACAGAAGCAGAGAAAAGAGAAGACATCATTCAGAGAGAGAAAAGACGCGAGAGAAGAGAACAGTTTGCAATAGTCAAAAATCTATAATCTTGTCGGCAGAAGAGTGGCTGGTAAATTCATTGATACAGGAACCAACCCACCATGCAGTACAGGTTGTGAAGTGCTCAACTTAAAGGCAACTACCGTAGGTTGACACAAAAAAAAAGAAAGATGAGATTTAAGTTTGGATTTAAATGACTAAACAGACTCTGACTGTCTGATGGCAGCAGGCAGGTTATTCCACAAGAACGGGGCCCGATAGGAAAATGTCCTGCCACCAACTGACTTCTTTTTAACTTTGGGTACATAGGAGCCCTGTATTTTGAGAGTGAAGAGCTCGAGACAGAATGTATTGTTTAAGGAGATCAGACAGGTAAGATGGGGCAAGCCCATTTAGGGTTTTATAAGTCAGCAGAAGCACCTTGAAGTCTGATCTAACATGGATAGGAAGCCAGTGAAGGGAGGCAAGAATAGGTGTAATATGGTTAGAGTTCCTAGATTTAGTTAGGCTGCTAGCTGCAGCATTCTGAACCATCTGAATAAGTTTAGTACTAGCATGTGGCAGACCAGAAAACTCAACATTAGAGTCATCAAGTCTGGATGAAACAAATGCATGTATTAGAGTCTCTGCATCAGCCATGGACAGAAAAGAGTGAATTTTAGATGTTACATAAGAGAAAAAAAAGGCAGTCTTGGTGATTTCTTCAGTGTGCTTATCAAAGGAAAGGCTGGGATCAAACGTAACACCAAGATTTTTGGCTGCCAAACTGTGAAATCACAGAGTTGTCCATTGTTAGTGTTACTTAATCAAATTGGTGTTTCTGTATAGGGCCGATGACCAGCATCTGACTTTTATCTGAATTTAAAAGGAGAACATTTAGTGGCATCCAATTTTTTCCAAGCAGGCCTCTGAATTACTCATTTGAATATGATTATCGGCCCATATACTCTTAGTGAAGAAAAGAAGGTAGAGCAAAAAAGGCCAAGAAACAAAATGTAATAGATTACTATTACATCACACAGACACAATAATTGCCTTTCTATTGAGCACACATGTACAGGTTGATCGACAAGTTTGCTGGGTGAGTTACTGTTATTCACAAAGCAGTATGGATATTAATGAATTCCACCAATTGTCTGGATTCATCAGGAAGGGCGGATGAAAGAAAGGGAGAAGTTGGGAAAAGATTGATATTGCTGTTTTGACAGCCAAAGTGTGTGTGTGTGTGTGTGTGTGTCCCCTTGCTGGTAATGGACTTTTCCACTTCATCACTGCCTCTAAGAGGAAAGTTACTGTACCACAGAGGCTAATGAATTTAGCACTCTGTACGTGTCACAGTAAAAATTACTGAACTAACTGTTCATTGGTCTCTGTCCAGGGGAGGTTTAGATTATCTGAATGGAAATGTGATGCATGCACAAGAAAATCCTTCAGGGTCTACCCCCTAGGAAAGCAAGTTCCTCACAGAAAGGGGATGTAGGTAGGACCCAACAAAAAATAAGATTAAATAAAACACTAAGTTTCCTTTCAAATGGGATAGCTGCCATGAGAAAGCCAAAGTGTGTGTGTGTGTGTGTGTGTGTGTGTGTGTGTGTGTGTGTGTGTGTGTGTGTGTGTGTGTGTGTGTGTGTGTGTGAAAACGTTGTAGTCGAGTCACTAAACCCTGAGTCCAAGTCGAGTCTCGAGTCCCAAGTGTTCGAGTCCGAGTCCGAGTCCAAGTCCCCAAAGAAGAGTCCGAGTCGAGTCTGGGTCAAGTCCCCATTACCTGAGTGAGACCGAGTCCGAGTCCGAATCATCAAGGTCGAGTGTGAGTCGAGTTCCAAGATGGGCTCCAGTGCTCCACTCTGGCACCGTAAAAAAGCTGACATACAAATAAAAAAGGTCTACATGAAACAAACATGACACAGCAGTCACCACTTCAAGGGGGGTTTATTTACTTTGTGACACAACAGCCAGACAAAAAAACTAACCCAAAAAAAAGTATTTATCAATTAACAAGTCCGAGTCCTCATCTCCAACTTCCGAGTCCGAATGCAGTCAATGCGAGTAACCATTGACATCTTTACAATATACCACTGCAGCAGTTTTCGCCGTTGGAAGGGGGCAAAGTTTCCAAAAAAACCTAACTTCTTCATTCGTCCTTAATATAGCGCTTTCTTGGTATCACCTTACCTGAGATACAGCGCCCTGGGTCCTTTAACATAAACCTTGTTTTGTTTTTATGTAGGTTACCCCTTAAAGGTAAGTAAAGTATTAATTGTCTCCCAACTTAAGATGTTATGATGCAGATGTATTTTAAACTTTAACCTTATCCCTATAAAATCCTATACTTTTAACCCCCTCTATTTATTACATACAATGAGAAAAGTGAAATGACCTTTCATGAAGATGTATTATTTATTCACAATAGAAAATAATGAATGAAATGAAAATAGACCCCTTTTTAGTGTTCTTTTAAGGCACTGAGGAGTTTCACTCAACAACAAAAATATAGGCACTAATCCTTTAAACCTGTATTCACAATTAGGAAACATCAATAATCAATTTGCATGAATTTACATTCACAATGAACACTTGACAGAAACCAACAACAGTTAAGTATTCACTGGTGTGGGCCCATTTAATAAAAATAAAAACAAAAGCTGGCAATAAGCAAATAAACAACCCCGTTGCAGGCCTGATGGGAGCTGGGTTTGAGCACTGTAACCGTGGGTGACTCACCCCTGATGAAAAGTCAAAGGTCTCTGCCCTTTAATGTCCGGTGACAGCCTTCTCACGTCATCTGCTCCGGCGATGACTATGGTGAAGGAAAATCGACCTCGGTCCTAGAAGCGATGAAGAGGGGAAACAGTGGAGCTCCCTCGTTGCCACCGGCCACACGGGGCGCTGTCTGGTGACGCTGTGTGCAGCCTCAATGTCCGCGCATGCAGGGTTAGCATACATTAGCAGGACCGCTAAGTAGCATGTGGTAGTATACACTTGACGAGGCTAGCTCCAAAAACACATGCTACAGGTTAACAAGACTTCAGTGACATGTTAGCTGGCAGCTAAACATAATATCAGCAGTCAAAACTGTAGGCAAAAAACAACTTTAGGGCCTAATACACTCAAACCGTCATGGCTGAGGGCCAGCAGGCTCTTGTCTCCCGCTCCGCTCTCCCCACACGGCCCGTTAGCCCCGCCCCCTAACTGTTGTGAGGCAACATACTTAAAGTTAAATAAATTGTGGTGTAGAAATTATGGGATGTCTACTGCTATGTACATATTAACTGAAACTTAACTCTGGTGTATTTACACCGGGGTCACATTAACATGACTGAAACGTTTAGATTTTACATCCATCAAAATTAAAATGATTCTACATGACCAGAGAATAATAAATGAATAACGTCATATATATGAAATGCATTTTTCTAAATTGTACAACCCCGCCTCTCCCCTTTTTTTTTTAGTGTGGAGCCTATCGCAGCAGTCATTGGGCAGCAGGGAGGGAGACACCCTGGACAGGCCACCAGGCCATCACACACACACACACATTCATACTCGGGGACAATTTAGTATGGCCGATTCACCTGACCTACATGTCTTTGGACTGTGGGAGGAAACTGGAGCCCCCAGAGGAAACCCACACAGACACAGGGAGAACATACAAACTCCACACAGAGGATGACCTGGGATGATCCCCAAGGTTGGACTACCCCGGGGCTCGAACCCAGGACCTTCCTGCTGTGAGGCGACTGCACTAACCACTGCGCCACCGTGCCGCCTGAACTAGCCCATTCAATGTCAATTGACCTTTCACGTTTTTTATGTTTTGCATTTTTTCTATAATGCTAAATAAAGAAAAGGAGGAAAAACAAGCTAATGACAAATATGTATGTTATCCTTTCTTCCGCTGTTCTGTTTTGTTTTTGTCATGTTTGTGATTTTACAACAGTGCAAACATTGCTAACCAGCAAATGGCTTGATGCTGATGTTGCCTCCTCACCATATTTGTGCCATCTGGCACACATTTCCTTATTTTTAGAGCAACCTAATCTTTTTTTCTTTTTTCCTCACCTTGACATGCAGCAGCTTTATGATGCACAGCTTTGCATTAAAACGAATAGCTTGGACACTTACTAGATCAATTCATTACATTATGCAACATTATTTATCTATCCTGATTAAACATATGGGTTTATCTTTCTTGTCCAGTTTGTCCAAGGGTGCCAGGGCTGCTCTCTGTCTCTCACTGCCCTCCATGGCTGCAGGAAAATAAACAAGTGCAATGGTGTATAACTGTACAAGGCTGCAAGTTTTGGCCCAGATGGGAAGGTTATCACCACAGGTTCAAGTGATAGTTATTTACAATGGTTCTGATGTTAATAGCCAAGGTAAGATAATAATTATCGAGTTATTTACACATAATCATGACATGACGATCTGTGATACTCATAAAATGTTGTTGAAACAACTGTGCCATCATCCATTGATCCATTATCTGAACCGCTTATCCTGCTTGCAGGATCACGGGGATGCTGGAGCATATCCCAGCAGTCATTGGGCGGAAGGCGGGAGACACCCTGGATAGGCCACACGCACGCACGCACGCACGCACGCACGCACGCACACACACACACACACACACCTAGGGACAATTTAGTATGGCCGATTCACCTGACCTACATGTCTTTGGACTGTGGGAGGAAACCAGAGCACCCAGAGGAAACCCACACAGACACGGGGAGAACATGCAAACTCCACACAGAGGTCAATCCAGGATGACCCCCAAGGTTGGACTACCCTGGGCCTCGAACCCAGGACCCTCTTGCTGTGAGGTGACTGCGCTAACCACTGCGCCACTGTGCCACCCACAATGAATGTTCAATTTTCACAGATGATGAACCGGGACGACCCCAGAGGTTGGACTACCCGCGGGGCTCGAACCCAGGAACTTCTTGATGTGAGGCGACCGCACTAACCACTGCGCCACCATGTGGCATGTGCTACCGTGTTGAATGTTTTACTGATTTGGGTGGGGACAGGTTTTGTTTGGTGGTATCGGCTAGGGTTCCTAAGTTGCCAGGAACGCCGCTGTTCATGGGAATGATCTGTCAACAAACCTGCATTCTCATTGACATAAACGCCAAACAACAGGCCAGCCAACTTTGAATGAACTATCTTTTCCCGGTGTTGGTGGATGTGGCAGCAGATGTGTCCAGAACACCCTCTGATCTATTCTTATGTGGCTGATGATGTGCAGTGGAGGAGATGAGGTATTTGGAAAACCACTTTCACTTGCGAAACGCTACAGCGCTCAAATCAGGAGAAGGAGCTTGATCTTTTGCATGTTGTGTCTGTTCCCCCTTGAGGGAGGCGCATTTTTACATGTCACGTGTCACATGGACTGGTCAGAGAACAGAGGCAAAACAGCCATGTCCCTGGAGCATGAGGAGGTTCACTTCACATCACTTCAATATGGAGGAAGCCCGGCTCTGTGTGTGTGTGTGTGTGTGTGTGTGTGTGTGTGTGTGTGTGTGTGTGTGTGTGTGTGTGTGTGTGTGTGTGTGTGTGTGTGTGTGTGTGTGTGTGTAAATAGCTACCGGAAATGTTCTCTGTTAGGGTAAACATTGACTTTAACATTACACACTCAGCGCCCGGGTAGCTTGGAGGTCAATTCCGTTTCCTACCAACACAGGGATCGCCAATTCGAATCCCCGTCTTACCTCCGGCTTGGTCGGGCGTCCCTACAGACACAATGGGTTGTGCCCTGCGGGTGGAAGCCGGAAGTGGGTATGTGACCTGGTTGCTGCAGTACCGCCTCCTCTGGTCGGTCGGTCGGAGGGGGGAGGGGGGCTGGGAATAACGTGATCCTCCCACGCGTTGTATCCCCCTGGTGAAACTCCTCACTGTCAGGTTAAAAGAAGCGGCTGGCAACAACCACATGTATCGGAGGAGACATGTGGTAGTCCGCAGCCCTCCCCGGATCGGCAGAGGGGGTGGAGCAGCGACCGGGATGGCTCAGCAGAGTGGGGTAGTTGGCTAGATACAACTGGGAGGAAAAAAGAGGGGGAAAGATACGCACTTGTGACTTGTGAGTTTTATGAACCCAGATAGTTCAGCACTCCCAATAAATAAATAAATAAACACTTGTGTAAACTACTAATAAGACACGTTAGCCCCTAGCTAACGGGTCTGACCCTTTAGCCGAGCGGTTAGTGATGTCGCCTTGTGGTGCAACACACTCCGTTTTGAATCCCGCACCGGGCAAGAAATTAAACGGTTACACTTGTAACGTAAAGGTGATGCGATGTTTCCTATTTCTACTCCATTGGCAGAGGTTTCTGAATGGTATAGAAACAATCAACCAAGTACTTAAGAGCCCTGTTACTCCCTAGGTTCCTGCATCCAGTAGCCTACCGCAGCAGCAGGGCTAGGCAGCCGTTTCTGTTGTATTTTCAATGCTGCTGATGCCCCACAAACATTTTGGATCGCACTTGCACTCCTGGGTATTCCCTGGGTTACGAATTTACGGACCGACCTCAATGGTTGGTACTGACGAGCGGATGGATTACTTTGCGCGACGCTCAAATCACTGCGCGTTTTGGGCGGGTCGTCGGCCCGAGGTAGAACACCGCCACACCGTCGCGGCCAGTTTGATTCGGAACGGGGGAACGCCAAAGCGTTCAGGTAATGGCGACGCATCGAAGGAAAGGAAAACCATCACGATTGAGACGAAAGAGGAACTAATGAAGTGTTCAGAGAGATGTTAGACGCCCTTACCGCCTTTTTGTTTGTTTTCGTGAGTGGGGTAGGCGAGCCCCGAGCGGGCTCTCGTTTCTGACGTCAAACGGCCGGCGTCCACCGGTCACAACCCGCTCCGGGGACAATGGCAGGTTTGAAATGCAAGTAATGTTTCTGTAATGTTTTTTATACCTATACACACACACATTCGCTCTCAATCATAAAAATTGTACCGTAGTTACATTTATTATTTTTACTGCGTTATTATATTTATGATGTCTTAGAATATGTAATATATGCCCCCCCCCCACACACACACGCACACACATCAATACAGATACAGGAAAACAGTTTTAATACATGGCAGTGCAGGCCTGTTTCGTGTGTTGCACACTCATCAGCTGCTAATGTTATTCAACAAAGAAACATACAGTATACACACACATACACACACACAAATGAAGACAAAGCTTATAAAGTAAAAAAAAGGAGCACAAATATAAATATAGTTAAAGACATTCAGTGGGTAGCCATGTTCAGGTGGGTAACAGCTTGGGGGAAAGAATATGTTTTGGAGCCTGGCAATGCGGTCTCTGAAGCTCCTGTAGTGCGTCCCAGAGCAGAGGGGGGGGGAGAACAGTCCATGGTTGGTTGGGTGGCATATCTGCTGATGCTGATACCCCTTTGAAGACAATGTTTGTGGTAAATGTCTTTTACGGCTGGGACCTGGGTACCAGTGATATGCTGGGCTGCCTTGACGACCTGCTGCAGAGCTTTCTGGTCTGCTGGTGTGCAGTTGCAATACCACACTGAGATGGAGGTGGTCTGGATGCTCTCGGTGGTGCAGTGGTAGAAGTTGGTGAGAATTTAGAGGGATAGACGGGAGCTCCTCAGCCTCCTCAGGAAACTCAGTCATTGATGGGCCTTTTTGAAAAGGGCCTGGGTGTTAATTCTGTGGCGCTTTTAATTCATCATCCTTTAATCCCTCTTTATCCCCCCTCAATCCAGATGGACTATTAAATTCATTCAATGATTAGTGCCTATCCATCCTTGACCAAATTGCACCATTTAAAAGTAGGAAACAAATATTAAATATTCTCTCCTGGCTGAATGATCACACCCATGTCCTTAGAAGACTTTGTAGAGAAAATAGAACGACAATGGAAGGTCAGCAAGTCCGAATTTGCACATAACACCCTTAAAAACCAAATGTTAATTGCTAGAAGGCAGTTAAGGATGTGAGATCAGCATACTACTCTGAAATGATATTGAGAAATAACCACAATCCTAAAGTTCTCTTCAGGGTAATTGATTCTGTCATTAATGGTCACTCTACTTCTCTTTTTGAACCTGATGTTGAGTTGTCTGAAAAAAAAAATCTCACTCATTCCGTAAACAAGGTGGAGAATATTAGGTCCCAAATCCAGCCAGGCTCATTTCGTTCCATGCTCCATGTTAATTCTGCCCTTTTCACCCAATTTCAACCAATTACAATTTCAGTGTTGGAGACTACAGTCTCCAATATAAGCGCCTCGTCCTGTATCCTAGAGCTCATTCCCACTAAGCTACTCAAGGAGGTTTTTTCCACTACCAGCCCCGTTATTCTGCAAATTCTTAATCAGTGGTGGCTAACCATGTGCAATGGAGAGCCATGTGTAGTCAGGTTTTCATTCCAACCCGACTCCACACCAGATGATTTCACTGATTAGCAACCCTTCAACCAAAGAGGAAGAATGTATCGGTGAACTCACCTGGAGTGGAGTCGGGTTGGAATGAAAACCTGCGTACACATGGCTCTCTATAGCACATGGTTAGACACCCCTGATCTTAATAATTCTCTGTCCTCCGGTTCTTTTCCAGACAGTTTTAAGCATGCCATCATTCACCCATTGCTGAAGAAACCTAATTTCGACCCCCTGTCCCTAACTAACTGCAGGCCAATCTCTAAATTGTTTTTTTTTAATCTAAGGTTCTGGAGAGAGCAATTTCTTCTTAGTTGATTTCTTTTATGAACACTAATATTGTTTTTAATAGTTTCCAGTCTGGTTTTAGAGCACCTCATAGTACTAAGACAGCTCTACTAACGGTCGCCACTGATCTACTGGTGAATGCAGACAGAGGGGACTGATCGATTTTAGTTCTTTTGGGCTTAAGTGCTGCCTTTGACATGGTTATTTTACAACATCCTCCTACATTGCTTAGAGACTTGGGTTGGCATCAAGGGCTCAGCTCTTGTTACGCTCTTACCTCGCCGACATACATTTTTTTCTGTTGTTCTGGGTAACTCTATCTCCTCAGTGTCTCAGTTGAGTTGTGGTGTCCCTCAAGGCTCAGTTCTTTGCCCCCTTCTCTTTTCTATATACATGCTGCCCCTTGGCCAGGTCATTCAAAATCACGATGTGCTCTACCATTTTTATGCTGATGACACTCAGTTATACACGCCACTAAAACCCACAGTGCCATATTAAATCTCGTAAGTTACCTCACTGATATTGAATCCTGGATGTCTAAAAATCCTCTTCAATTTAATGATGATAAGTCTGAGGTCATTCTGTTTGGTCCTGGAAATTCCATCAGTCCATTTGTTAATCATCTTGGTGGTCTGTCAGATAGACTTAAGCAAGCTGCTAGGAATCTTGAGGGGAATATTTAATGCTAACCTCAATTTTGACAATCAAATTAAACATGTTGTTCAGTCATGCTTTTTTCAACTCACATTAATCTCCAAAATTAGGTCATTTTTATCAATTGCTGATTTGCAAAAAAAGTTGTACATGCTTTTTTCTTTTCTCGGCTCCACTACTGTAATGCACTTTATTCTGGTATCAGCAAGGGCTCCCTCCACCATCTGCAGTTGGTACAAAATGCCGCTGCTCGGCTCATTACTGAGACAAGGAGACATGACCATATCACTCCTGTGCTTGCCTCCCTACACTGGCTCCCTGTTATATTTTGAGCTGAAATTAAAAATTTACTGCTCACTTTTAAGGATTTAAATGGTCTTGCTCCATTGTACATTTATGATTTATTGACTTGATATGTCCCCCCTCGACAGTTAAGGTCTGCAGATGGAGTCCTGTTAGTTATTCCCAGGTCTTGGTTGGTTACAAAGAGTGATCAGGCTTTTGCTGTTAGAGCTCCCACACTATGGAACTCTCTTCCTGTTAAGCTAAGACGAACTAAGTCTCCAGCTTCTTTTAAATCTCGTCTCCAAACGTTTCTTTTTATTAAAGGTTTTACAAATGTTTGATATTTGTTTTTATTTTCACTGTTTTTATTTTTACTATTATTTGATTTTACTCTTAATATTGTCCTGTCTGATTTTATCTTATTATCGTTAGTTTTTGCGAAGCACTTTGTAACAATGTTTTAGAAAAGTTCTATGTAAATACAATTTGTTATTATTATTTTTATTAATGTTTTTGCTAAGATTTTCACTGGGAGTGACAAAGAAGGACAGGATTAGGGATGATTATATTAGAGGGACCGCTCAAGTTGGACGGTTTGGAGACAAAACAAAAGGGGTAAGATTGAGATGGCTTGAACACGTGTGGAGGAGGGGTGCTGGGTATATTGGGAGAAGGATGCTGAATATGGAGCTGCCAGGGAAGAGGAAAAGAGGAAGGCCAAAGAGGAGGTTTATAGATGTGGTGAGGGAAGACATGCGGATGGCTGGTGTGACAGAGGAAGATGCAAAAGATAGGAAGAAATGGAAACAGATGATCCACTGTGGCGGCCCCTAACGGGATTTATTATTATTATTATTATTATTATTATGGATGTCCAGGAGAGGTCCTCGCTGATGTGGACTCAAAGGAATTTAAAGCTAGAGACATGCTCCATTTATGTGTATGGGGGAGTGGTTGCAGCTTCTAGACCTCCTGAAGTCCACAATCAGCTCCTTAGTCTTCTGCACACTGAGGACAAGATTGTTAGTGGTACACCATGATTTGAGGTGCTAAGTTTCATCCCTGTAGGGTGTGTCATCATTGTTGGTGATATGGCCTACGACTGTGGTGTCCTCTGCAAATATAACAATTGCATTTGAAGGGTGAGTTGGCAGGCAGTCATGGGTAAAGATAGAGAAAAGGACGGGGCTCAGAACACTGCCTTGAGGGGGAACCTGTGCTGAGGCTCAGGGTGGAAGAGTTGTGGTCACCTAACCCAACAGACTGAGGTCTGTTGATCAGGAAGTCCAGGGTCCAGTTAGAGAGGGAGGGGTAGAGGCCAAGGGAGAGGAGTTTGGTGGTTAGTTTGGTGGGGATGATAGTGTTGAAAGCAGAGCTGTAATCTACGAACAGCATCTGGATGTACACTCACCGGCCACTTTGTTAGGCACACCTGTCCAACTGCTCGTTAATGCAAATTTCTAATCAGCCAATCACATAGCAGCAACTCAATGCATTTAGGCATGTAGACATGGTCAAGACGATCTGCTGCAGTTCAAGCCGAGCATCAGAATGGGGAAGAAAGGTGATTTAAGTGACTTTGAACGTGGCATGGCTGTTGGTGCCAGACGGGCTGGTCTGAGTATTTCAGAAACTGCTGATCTACTGGGATTTTCACGCACAACCATCTCTAGGGTTTACAGAGAATGGCCCGAAAAAGAGAAAATATCCAGTGAGCGGCAGTTCTGTGGGCGAAAATGCCTTGTTGATGCCAGAGGTCAGAGGAGAATGGCCAGACTGGTTCGAGCTGATAGAAAGGCCACAGTTACTCAAATAACCACTCATAACAACCGAGGTATGCAGAAGAGCATCTCTGAACGCACAACACATCGAACCTTGAGGCAGATGGGCTACAGCAGCAGAAGACCACACCGTGTGCCACTCCTGCCAGCTAAGAACAGGAAACTGAGGCTACAATTCGCACAGGCTCACCAAAATTGGACAATAGAAGATTGGAAAAACGTTGCCTGGTCTGATGAGTCTCGATTTCTGCTGCGACATTCGAATGGTAGGGTCAGAATTTGGCGTCAACAACATGAAAGCATGGATCCATCCTGCCTTGTATCAACGATTCAGGCTGGTGGTGGTGGTGTAATGGTGTGGGGGATATTTTCTTGGCACACTTTGGGCCCCTTAGTACCAATTGAGCATCGTGTCAACGCCACAGCCTACCTGAGTATTGTTGCTGACCATGTCCATCCCTTTATGACCACAGTGTTCCCATCTTCTGATGGCTACTTCCAGCAGGATAACGCGCCATGTCATAAAGCTCGAATCATCTCAGACTGGTTTCTTGAACATGACAATGAGTTCACTGTACTCAAATGGCCTCCACAGTCACCAGATCTCAATCCAATAGAGCACCTTTGGGATGTGGTGGACCGGGAGATTCGCATCATGGATGTGCAGCTGACAAATCTGCAGCAACTGCGTGATGCTATCATGTCAATATGGACCAAACTCTCTCAGGAATGTTTCCAGTACCTTGTTGAATCTATGCCACGAAGGATTAATGCAGTTCTGAAGGCAAAAGGGGGTCCAACCCGGTACTAGCAAGGTGTACCTAATAAAGTGGCCAGTGAGTGTATGTGTTGTTAAGTTCAGGTGGGTCAGAGACAAGTGCAGGGCATTGGCATTGGCGTCCTCCGTAGACGTTTTGGGACAGTAGGTGAACTGATGTTGGTCAAATGTGTGTGTGTGTGGGGGGGGGAGTAAATGTTTTTGATGTGAGCCAGAACCAGATTCTCAAATAACTTCATGGCAATAGGGGTGAGTGCTATGGGCCGGTAGACATTCAGACATGTGGGTGTTGATTTCTTGAGGACGAGAATGATAGAGGTGGTCTTGAAGCGTGCTGGGACTATGGACTGCGTCAGTGAGAGGTTAAATATAGTTGTGAAGACCTCAGCCATCAGGTTGGAGCATTCCCAGGGGACCCGACCCAGTATGCCATCCAAGGCGGCCTTCCTTGTGTTGACTATGGGCAGATTATATCATAAACAATGCAGTGCAATACAGCGGCATAACAACCAAAACCAATGACCAGTTTCATAATGCAAATTTGGGTGTGAGACCGTGTGACCATTAATTAGCACTTCAAAGGTCATGTGTACTATTCACATAGGATTTGGGAATAGTTGCAAACATAACATTATAAGATGGTGACAGATGTATTCTTACCCCCCCCACACACACACACACAGACACACCCCGTTCAGGCATGGTCGTTCCCTCTTAACATAGATGGCCTCTTTGACTCCCCGTTCAAACCATTGTTCCTCCCTATCAAGGATGTGCACCTTCTCATCCCTGAAAGAGAGGCCACTGGCCTGTAGATGGGTATAGACTGCAAAGTCCTGGCCTGATGTGTTAGCTCTCCTGTGGTGTGCCATCCTTTTGGCCAGCATCTGTTTAGTTTCCCAAATGTACAAGTCAGGGCAATAATCCTGGCACTTAAGAGTGTACATCATATTGCTCTGTTTTTGCCGGGGGACCTGATCCTTTGGGTGGACCAACTTCTGGCACAGCATGTTTTTGGGGTTTGAAAGCAACTGAGACGCTGTGTTTGGAAAATACACGCCTCAACTGTTCCAACACTCCCACCACATACGGAATCACCACTGGTTTACATACACCTGTTGCCATCTTAAAATGCTGTGATTGCAAACATTCCCAAATCCTCTGTGAATAATACACATGGCCTTCGAAACGCTAATTAATGGTCACACCCATATTTGCATATGAAACTGGTCGTTGGTTTCGGTCGTTATGCAACTGTATCGTACTGTATTGTTTATAAGGTGTGGAGATACCTGCAGTCAGTTAAGACTGAAGATGTTGTGTGATGAAACATTGTATCCAGATGAACTGATTCAACCTTCTTTGATTTTCTTACCTGGATTATTGAGCATGTATGAAGATATAAACTAAGAGAAACATTTGACTAATTAACACTAGATGTGAACGGTACGCAATTGTTCCAACTTACAGACGTATTTGACTTAAGAACAGACTCAAAAACTGAGCTCGTTCATAATCCGGGGACTTCCTGTATGCAGCAATCACAATAAACTGATACCTAGTGAAGGCACTCAAACATGGCATCATTTGGCAAATGGGTATCTGCTACATGTGTATATTTGAATTTGTGTGCCTCACTTGCTTATTGAGGGGGAAGATGGAAAGAGGTTATCAATTATTTGGTGAAGAGATATTAAGGGCATACAGTTATATGCCTGTATGATATTAACCACCACTAATGAAATGCTAACTTGAGACAGTCCGGATTATGTTGTGATTGCACATCCTAAGCAGCCAAGCTCATAAATCCTCATGATGAGCTCTAATATGGCCACTTCATACCGTCTTGTCATGTAAATGCTGATGGTACAGTATGGTGAAAACATATCTGTATGTTATAATGATGCTGTAGGGGCTGAAATGAGACCTGTTAGAGGCCTTCTAATGCACATCATGAGACAAACGACGATTTATCATCTTATTTGAAATAATGAAAGAAATAAAGAGCTGAAAATAAGATAACGGATTGAACACTCTACAAAACCAACTGAGCATGTCTTATCGTGTCGCCAGAGCCTGCTCGGTTCTGCTCATACCTGCAGATGAGTAAACCGGAATGGAGCGGAGAACAGCAGGTTGCATCACGGATAAACAACACATAACACCCACACTCAGTTGAAGTTACAAAAAGCACAGGCATGTGCGCCCATGAATGCATGCATACCACAAACAAAAGCACACTCTTTATCTTCCCTTTTCCTTCACACACACACACACACACACACACACACACACACACACACACACACACACACACACCTGCAGTTTTTGCGGTGACAGCTGTGAGATGTGTCACGTCTGACTTTCCCGTATTGCTCTTTGAAGCGATCGCTAAGAGTTCATCTGTTCCTCTCAAAGAGCCCCTCGGTGTCAGTTTTATTCTGTGTTAAAGCTCCTCAGTACCTCGGTGTTTGTTGGTGTGCTGGGTACATGTGTAGATAGGTTAAAAATACGTATTTTGGTGGTTTTTATACCAAAATATTTTTTCGACGCTTTTCTTTCCTAATGGTTGTGTGTGCTCTCATTCTCGTGGCAGCCAAATAGTCGTTTCCATCTCCACTAATGAGCGGAAACTTCAGTCTTACCGTCAACCACTCAAAACTGCAATCCAAAAGGAAGTTAAGCGGATAGAATGGATGAGGTTTAAACAAGCTAGGAGTGAAGACTAGTGATGGGAATTACAGCTCTTTTTAGTGAGCCAGGTTATTTGGCTCAGCTCAGCAATAAGAGTAAGGACTTTGGGCTCCCAAACGGCTCCTCATGTAGTTCCACTTCTGGCCAGAGGTGAAACTACCACACACACACACAAACACACACACACACACACACACACACACATATATATATATATATATATATATATATACATATGTGTGTGTTGTGTGTGTGTATATGTGTATATATGGACCCCTCTATATCTCATCCACGTCATATGAAAGATCTCAGGCACTGAGTCTATGGCATATGGTATGCTCAAAAATGTGCACAGCATGCTCACACAAAACTATGGACATGTGCGCTACTGTGGAGCAAAAGCCACACGATGACATAATGTTTTCGATGTGTGGGTGAAGTGTCACTGATTATGTTTTCATATGCGATGGTGCTCAAACACCAAACTTTGCTAAGTAGGTTAGTCTATTGTTATCTTGTCCTTGCTATTATGACCCCTCTTCTACAGCACGGCGGTCTGTTTCCCTAGTAATCATTTCATTTCAGCTGTGCAGTGCATTTCACTGTTGCTGGTCATTTTAAAGCTCCGTGCTTTCACTTCTTACAATTCTCTACTGACATGATGTTATGTTACATCTGATTCTGATGCACAGGCCGGGGCCTTTTGACCATCTTGCACTGGGGCCCTGACTCGTTATGCCAGCACTTCTGGCTTTTATAATTCATTCAAATTTAGCAATGTTCTTTCCTATGTTTGGTATGTGTGCACATGTATCACTTAAATTATTCAGTGTAATGATATTTCTTCTTTCTGCTTGTTCCCTGTTTGTCAGGGATCACCATCGTGGATTTTAAAGTTTCCATCAGTACCCTGTGAAATCACAGCACCAATGGTAGTTGTTGGTAACCCGGGTTTCGACACATCCAGTATGGTCTTGTCAATCCGCATAGTGATTTGGCAAAATGTTACATCGGAAGCCCTTCCTGACACAACCGCTAACCCTGTGGACAGGGGCACAGGTAAAGTGCTGGATGCCATCCCAGTATGCATGGACTTGTGCCCATGCCTGTCACTTAATTCAATGTCATTATAATAAACCTAATACTATCCAGAGTACCATCATTTTACGTTGTTTGGTATAAAAACATTAAATAATGCAAAATCAACAACCAATATTACACATGTGTAATATTGAACTATGTTTTGTATGCCAGTGAGTGCCGCAGCATGCCATGCATACCATTCTTGGCTCTTGATTTTATTACCAAAGTGAGACGTTTCTGGATCGTATTTAACAAATACATTATAAGATCATCCTCTTATTCTGCCTTGTATTAATTTACAAATAAAAAAAAAGAAACCTGCTCTCAGATTGGAGCTGGCTCCCATCGTTCACATAAGGGAGCCGACTTGTTCGCGACCAACATGTCACCGGTGAGGGCGTGATGTCAGAGGACATCCTTCCACTGGCAAATGTCAAGGGTGATTGTATCCAGCCAATTACCCCACTCTTCCGAGCCATCCCAGTCTCTGCTCCACCTCCTCTGCCGATCCGGGGAGGGCTGCAGACTACCACATGCCTCCTCCGGTGCCTGTGGTAGTCTGCAGCCGCTTCTTTTCACCTGACAGTGAGGAGTTTTACCGGGGTGACGTCACACGTGGGAGGATCATGCTATTCCCCCCAGTTCCCCCTCCCCCCTGAACAGGTGCCCCGACCAACCATAGGAGGCGCTATTGCAGCGACCAGAACACATACCAACATCAATCAATCAATCAATCAAGTTGTGTTTTATATAGCGCTTTTCTAGCTGCAGCAGCCACTCAGAGTGCATTACATTTCTGGTCAAATCTGAATTTCAGACACCTGTTACAAGCTGTTTTCTGTACAACATGTGCCAGTGTTGGGAGGGTTACTTTTAAAATGTATTCCGCTACAGATTACAGAATACATGTCATGAAATGTAATTCATAACATATTCCGTTAGATTACTCAATGTGAGTAACGTATTCTAAGTACGCTGGATTACTTTAATATGTTCTTACATTTTGTGTAACAGTATATGTAGCATTCACACACTACTACTTACCTGAGTAGACTATCCAACATCCAGCTTCCCACCCACAGACATAGCCGATTGTGTCTGTAGGGACGCCCAGCCAAGCCCGAGGTAACACGTGGATTCGAACCGGTGATCCCCGTGTTGGTAGGCAACAGAATAGACCACTACACTACCCGAACGCCCCTCAACAATGAATTGAAGAAAAAAAAAAGATCAGTGTGGCAGAGTTTATAATTCAAGCGAATTCAGCGGAAACTACTCCTGAGGGTCAAACAGCTTAAGTATTTTAGGTTTGAGCTCAAGTAAAGAAAAAGCCTTCATTAAAATTAAAGCCAAGGTAAATAAATAATAAAAGGCAGGGGTTGGCACCAGGTAAAAAGCTTGCTCTTTAACACAGGGTTCAAGGCTCAAACCCCCCCCCCCCTGAAAGCGAAGTTTTGACTATCTGCAAAGGTCTGCAAGCAGAATGCTGACCGATGCTGTCTAAAACAACCGACAAGAAGTCATCAGATATTCAAATGAAAGAGCTAGTTCCTCACAATCCTGGATTAAAGAACTGCCACCCTGAATATAAATCTCTCATGCTATGGAGTGCCACAATATTTAAAGTGTCTTTGTGTATTTGCCCTGAAAGTGCCCTGCTAAGCCGGGTTACGACTTAGAAAACGTTGAAGCAGATTAAAAATAAATGTCTAGACTTGACATGAAAATATTAACTCATGAATATCATCACTACTACTATACATAACACCCTGTATTGTTGTCCATTATTACTTACCATCACATATTCATGCAAAGATATCACAACTATGTCAGCGGACGAGGGAGTCGTGCAGTGTCGCACGCCATGCGGCAGCAGGCCGGCCGCGCTGCACTTCCCACCCCGGTTCACAGTAGACAATAATGAATAAACCAGGCTTGAAATCCGCCGCTCCGCTCTCGGCTGCGCAGCGTGCGGCGCTGGTCGATTTACAGAGCGCGGCACGTTAAATCCAACCTGACAAGTGCCGCATGAAACTTTTACGGCCTTGTAAGCGATCCTCTGCTGCACCGGGGAGCCGCTTTATTTGGCGGATTAAAATTGCATGGTCCATAGTGAAATACACAACACAGAATGGAAGTGCACGCTGCACTCTCTCACACACACACACACACACACTCACTGGCATGTACTTGCGCTCGCTCGGCTGTGCCTGCAGCCACTCGCTGAGATGTAAGAGCACACACTCAAAAGCGTCTTGATGCTTCAGACTGAAGTGTGTGCCGAGTGTGCGCTTGCTCTCTTCATCAGTACCGCTCTCCCTCCATCCGTCTGTCCCGCCCTTCTTTCTTCCTCGCATTTGTCTCTGCCCTGCCATCTTTTTCTCTCTCCCTCGCTGCTTTTCCGGTCTTTTCTTTCTGTCCTCCCCTCACTCCCTTTTCCCCTTCACTTCCCTCTCTAAAACCCCTCCATCCATCCACTCGCTCTTCATCACTCTTGCCTCCTCTGTTAATCTACTCCTTCTCCTCCTCTTTCTCCACATCCTTGTGCTGCAACGCTCTCCCTCTCCCTCCCTTCCTTCACTCCCTAAATATGTCTTTCTTATACTACTGCTCTTTGCCTCAGCTGCTTGGCTCAGTTGCTTGTGCTGAAAAGATTTTTTTTGACCCCCCCCCCACATTTTTTCTACCCAATCACTCTACGAGCCATCCCGGGTGGTCACTGTTCCACCCCCTCTGCCGATCCGGGGAGGGCTGCAGACTACCGCATGCCTCCTCCGATACATGTGGAGTCACAAGCCGCTTCTTTTCACCTGACAGTGAGGAGTTTCGCCAGGGGGACATAGCGCGTGGGAGGACCGACCAGAGGAGGTGCTAGTGCAGTGACCAGGACCCGGACAAATACCCAATCCCAACAGCAGAGACGGCCAACTGCGTCTGCCGGGACGCCCAACCAAGCCGGAGGTAACAATGGGATTTGAACTGAAATAGACTGCTACCCTGATTTTTTTTCTTTTTTAATGAATAATTCCTCTAAGTATTGGGCCACAGTACCACCAATAGTTAACAACGTTGACATGCGGTAATAAATTGAAAAACATGTTCCATGCTTTCTGTTGTCTATAAAAAAATTTCAGATCTTCTTTGCTTAAAGTCATGGTGCAGTTTTGACTTCTCTAGAGTTGTAGGCCTGATCATGGTTGACACAGTCGGCAAAAGTAAAAAAGCAATGCCCCCTACTGTGTGTGTGTGGGTGTGTGTGTGTGTGTGTGTGTGTGTGTGTGTGTGTTTGTGCCACACCAATGCGTCATCAGCCGCAGGCATTGGCTGATGCCTCTTGACGAGAAGACAGTTGCTCCAAAAGCACATGAACCGTCACAAACCATGAGAAATGAATCATTGGATGAAGCCAGAGTCAGTGGGTGAAACATCACAGAGGATGGGGGGAGAGGGGGGGGTACACATCCAGAGTCAGTGGGTAAGGGGCATCGGAGAGGGACGACTGGGACACCCCCTGCATTTTGAGGGAGAACATTGAGACAGTCGGACTAAGGGTATATATCACACTGAGATTAACATACAGGAAACAAGAAAACCTAAATAGCTACCATTAAGTGAAAGAACAAAAGCAAGCAGAATAGATTAAGTAGTGACCACAGGGAGGAGCAGTAGCCAGCATGCACCGGCGTCCCCTGACTGAACTCACATTAAATATCCTATGGCTTTTTTTCCACATTTTCCACAATTTTATTCACCCACATTTTATGTATTCACCATGGAGAACCCCTCCAGCGTGCTAGATAAATTCATGTTGCAAGTGGGAAATACACTTCACATGTTGACAATCATACATAAGATGTATTTAAGCACATTTTTGAGTCACAAATGGGAGTTTTTTTTCTTTTCTTTCTTTAGCATGTCAGGATGTTTGACAAAAGTTGTTTTTTTTATGTTTGGCTGAGTGGTGTTATGCCAGCAGGCATTATCAGAGAATGCTAACACTAGCCATGTCTCCAGCTCACCATGTTTGTTCACATTATGAAGTATTACATTAGAAAAGCTAGAATGGCAACATTCAGTAACGTGTCTGTGAATGTTCTCAGTCATCCAGGTCATGGTTATCCAAAGGAGTTGAATCAAGTGCGACTGGACTTGATACGTATGTACCAAGTCCAGTTGCACTTGATTCAACTCCTTTGGATAACATTCAATAACATTTCCTCAATTTAAGAGAAATGTTTTCACGCTCAGTTGAGGTGGTTTTTGCGTTTGTCGATGAAGAGGTGACTTCAACAGGAAACAACTGATTTCACTTTTTTGTTTTATTTATTTATTTATTTATTTTTTGTGATTTTTGAAAAATTGGCTTAAAATTTGCTTGGCAAGGCGTCCGGGTGACATGGAGGTCCATTCTGTTGTCTACCAACATGAGGCTCGCCGGTTCGAATCCCCATGTTACCTCTGGCTTGGTCGGGCATCCCTACAGACAACATTGGCCGTGTCTGTGGGTGGGAAGCACTAGCGCCTCATCTGGTCGGTCGAGGTGCCTGTTCATGGGGGAGTGGGGAATTGGGGGGAATAGCATGAGCCTCCCACGCGCTATGTCCCTCTGGCGAAACTCCTCACTGTCAGGTGAAAAGAAGCAGCTGGCGACTCCACATGTATCAGAGGAGGCACGTGGTAGTCTGCAGCCCTCCCCGGATCAACAGAGGAGGTGGGGCAGTGACTGGGACGGCTCGGAAGAGTGGGGTAATTGGCCGGACACAATTGGGGGGAAAAAGAGGGACAAATAAAAAAAATTGCTTGGCAACTAAATGGAAACATGGCTACTACTACACAGTAACTACACTTTCATTCAAGAAATCAGTCATAAGTGTTTACATAATGTAACTTGCTCATAGGAATAGAGTAAATGTATAATAGCCACATCTTGTTGGGGTAAAAAAAACAAAACTGTTTTAATGATATTCATCTCTCCTTCTTGTGAAGAGGTAATTAGTTGAGTCACCATGACATATAGAATGTAAATTGCCACTCTGGTCAGAGAACGGATCTAAAAGGAAGCCAGCAGAACATCCAATGAACAAGGAAGTTCAATCACTTCGTTGTGGATGTCTCTCCTCCTTTTGCAGAAAGAAAATGCATGGGTACTAAGCTGCTCCACTGATGCAGTGTAACAAGGGATTTCTCCACATTAGAATTAAGCTCATACGCCTTAAAAATCTATATTAAAAACAAAAGTCCGTGTTGTGCAAAAAAATATGCTTCTATGAACAATGAAGAAGGCATATATCAAATAAAAATCAATTTTCTGGAGACAGAAGAGGGAAATGAGAAAGAAGTGCAAGAAAGAAGAGCTGTTTAAAAGAAATCAGTGCTTGCTGGTGGAGTGTGCAACAAGACAGCGTCTTGGTAAGCTCTTAATCATTTTTCTTGGGGGGGGGGGAATCCCTCCATGACAGCCTAAAGCATACATTAAAGACTATATGCAATGTTCTCACGGAAACAATGGGGAGCTTACTGTAATCTTCTGGTCTGTGAGACGCTAAGGAGAGATCCTCCTGTCAGGCTCCGTAAATGACTGCTGGGAAAAAAAATAATACTGTATTCAAAAGCAAAACTACTTGCAACCTTACATAACTGTTTTGAAAGTTATGGCATTAAGATTGGGCATAATTTATTTTATCATCTCCGTTAGTGGATAGCCATTTCAGACAAGATTAATTTCAAAATTGGGGAGTTGTCATTTTAAAGAAGTTTTAAAGATGAATTTCAAGGCAGCCGCTTTATTGGACAGTGTGCTGGGAGAAGTTTCAGCCTTGGGAAAGTGTGTAAGTTCATTTATTGTCTGTAGATTCATTTAAATTCAAGTATGCAGAACATATTTCAACAGGTTATTTAACAATGTTCGATATAGACAGGGAAAGGGAATCTCTCTCTCTCTCTCTCTCTCTCTCTCTCTCTATATATATATATATATATATATATATATATATATATAATTCAGTTAGTCAAGTAAATTCTTTATGAGACAGTACAAGCCTGTTTCATGTCATAAGCAATCATCAGCTGTCAATCAAGCTACACGAGAAAGAACATACCATTACGACTTCGTTGTGCACATCACGTGCACAGCATCCAATGGGGAAGGGAGAGGTGCGACATTCAACGTTTCAGAAACACGTGATCGCTAAAAGTCCAATGGGTGAGTTGGTATTTGTCTGTTGGCATGACTTATTTATAATTACAAAATAGGTGCTTATGTCTGCAACTGCTGGCCAATTCATTCCTGTTATTCAATGTAGACATTTCTGATTTGCAGATGATACATTATTTTTCAGTTAGACATAGATTGCACATTTTACTGCTGGTTGAATATTCTTTATTTTTTGAGAAGATTTTCCAGGTGGTTGAATAATTAATTTTTCTGTCCGCCAATGACCAAATATAATGGCTTAAAGATGTTACATTCTTTAAACAGTTGTTTCCAAAGCTACATGTGTGCATTAAACCTCTTTCTGAATGTTCCCTCTGTTAGACCGACGTATGTCTCTATTTTACCGTTGTCCTCTCTCGTCACCATAGCTTGGTAGATCACTCCCTTCATCTGGCATTTTCCTTCGAGGGGGCATGAGTCGTTCACATGGCAGTTGCAGTTGGGGGAGTCCTATTGTGATGAAGGTGTCATTGATTTGTTGATGATTCTTGTGTTGTCGGACGATATTATATGTTGAATGTTAGGCAGGAAGCTGTAACTAATTTTGATGGGGTTCCTATCTAATATATTCCTCAGTTGATGGTCCGGGGTGAATCCAAAAGTTAAAAAAAAACTGCTTACCGATCTTTGTGGCCAGAGTATCACTGTGTGTGTGTGTGTGTGGGGGGGGGGGGTTGTACCCGGTGATGTTTCGTCTTCTGCTACGTTTGTTGATTTGCTGGCAGTCAGTATTTAATGGTGGGTTGTACTTGAGCTTAAAATCGTAGCCTCTCTTTGCAATGCATCTTGGTATGGGGGTGCATCTTCATTGAAGATGGACTCATTAGAGGACACTTTTGAGAGTCTTCTATTAATGCTTTCTGGGATGTTCTTCAAGATGGAGGGTGGGTGGTTGCTTTCTCTATGGACATACTGTAGTCAAGGCTCAGCATTTTCGTTTTTTATTTTTCAAAGCCATCCAGCATGCCGAATTTCGCCACAAGAGGTCCCTGTTACCTAACCTCACACGAACAGGAACAACTTTTAGATCTGTGGAAACATATAATTCGGGTGAAAATCAGTTTAAACCGATCTGCTACTTTAAAAAAATCTGGGTATTTTTCGGCGAAAATCGGTAAAAACCGAAAACGTTGAGCCTTGACTGAACCTTGTTGTTGGGCTTGTATGTGCCATTCCTAAGGTCCATTGAGATATCCAGAAAGTCAATTTGTTTTTTGGTTGCTTCAATTGTGATTTTTAGCCCATTGTTACATAATACTGACTACGAGCTACATTTGTCAAATATACATTTGCCAATTTCTCAAAGCCAGGAAGACGCCCAAACAGTGCACCAGCCGATCAAAGAGAGGAGAAGGACAACAGCTGCCTAAGCACAAACCAGTGCTGATTCCATATGTGGCGGGAGAGTCTGAACAGTTGAGACACATATTTTCCAAACACTGTCTCAGTTGCCTTTAAACCCCAGAAACACGCTGTGGCAGAAGTTGGTCCACCCCAAGGATCTGGCCCCCTGGCAAAAACAGAACAATATTGTGTACACTCTTAAGTGCCAGGAGGATTTTCGTGCCTTGTATATGTTGGGGACACTTAACAGATGCTGGCCAAGAGGATGGCACAACACAGGAGAGCTAACATGTCAGGCCAGCACACCCATCTACAGGCCAGTGACTACTCTTTCAAGGATGAGGATTTGCACATCCTTGATAGGAAGGAACACCGGTTTGAACGGAGAGTCAAAGAGGCCATATATGTGACGAGGGAACGACTAGCCCTGACCCTCCCATCAGGGCTAGGATGTATATATTAGGGACTGGCTGAGAGCACATCTATCACCATCTTACAATGCTGCAACTATTCCCAAATCCTCTGTGAATAGTGCACATGGCCAGTGTAACTTTATTTAATGGTCACACCCATGTTTTCATATGTAGCTGATCGCTGTTTTCGGCCGTTATGCCACCGTATTGTTTATAAGGGTGTGGATATCTGCTGTGGTTTAGACTGAAGATGTCACTTAGTTGAGTGATGAAACATATCTGTCAATAAACGCTGTACCCAGATGGACTGATCCAACTTTCCTTGACAACACTCACACACGTCTTACATATTTATCACTGCACATTTCAAAAATTCCAACACAGAGCAGCCAGCACAACAACACAACTCTGAAGAATCCAAAAGCCTCATCATCTGGGGGGGGGGGGGATCACATTAAAATACCGTGCAATGCTTAACAATATGACAGATATTAGCAGTAGTTGTGACACACACTTGCAGGTTACCTCTGCTTTAGGGAACATGCCTTCGGGAGCAGGAATGAGCAGACTGCATCTGCAGACATTGGCACAATTCCTACTGGTTGCTCACAGTGGTCACCAGTAAAATATAAAGTGTGCATACCTTTAATGCGAACTTGTTTCATGCCAAACGCCCTGAATAAGAAAATTAACAACAAATTGGTCACATTAATGTTCAGCGTCATCTTCATTTTCAGTCTCCCCCTTCTCTGACACAGACACACTTTTACCTCTGCCCTCTTCCACTGGCTTTACTCGTTCCTCTTTGAACGCTTCAAGCACATTTTATTTATCTATTATTTATCTATTTATGCTAATTTTGATTGCTATAGTCACTATGCTCGGGCATGCATTTTGTCTACAGCCCTCTTGCTAAAACATTCTGCATATTTTCCGTGCTTACCCATCTAATTCGACGCTGCTATGCAAAATGTCCCTGCGTCCATTTCGTATGCTGAGACAGGCGATGGAGGTGGGAGGTGCAATAGAGGGAAATAGGCATTGCACAAATATTGTATTTTTCCATGGGCAAGAGCATATTTCATTTAGCTGAAATTATTCAATAGTAAAAAAAAACAAAACGAAACAATGTGTCTGGAACTCATGGTAGGTTGCAGCACCTGGCCGTGGTTCCAATGATAGCCCCTATTCCCCCAGGATCTTAGGGGAGCAGCTGGGGATGCGCTGGAGCGTTCTCTCGGAGGGCGCAGGGGCCACGGCTCTGACTCCACGTTGCCTCAAGAGAATAGCTTACACTGGCTGGTAAGCCAGGGCTTAACCTGCCAGAGCTCGTACCATTGTCTGCTCTCGTTGTTGCCCGTGCCCCCTGCTGTATATGTGCACGACTCCTCACCTTTAGTTCCCTCTTCCTTTTGGACCAGCAACCATTTGGTGTTTACTTTTACCACCAGCTCAGTCATGTGACAAATTGGTACAACATGGCGACATGGGGTTAAAGATCATAGATCGACACACAGTAAACAGTATCCTCAGCATTAAGAAAAAAAAATGATAAGGTCACTCACCCATTTGTACAAACACACAAACCGATTCACAAACACGAAAACACAATCCTGCTACAGCGGGCAATTGCACGACCCTTCCCCGTATTTGCCCTCACTGCGGTGGCACAATGCAAACACTGTAGACCACCACTCTCTGGTCGCATATTAAGATACCCCCCCCTTTTTTTTTGCTCCCCAATTGTATACGGCCAATTACCCCATTCTTCCGCGCTCCACCCCCTCTGCCGATCCGGGGATGGCTGCATACTACCACACGCCTCCTCCGATACACGTGGCGTCGCCAGCCGCTTCTTTTCACCTGACCGTCAGGAGTTTCACCAGGGGGACGTAGCGCGCGGGAGGATCACGCTACCCCCCCCCCCCCCCGAACAGGCGCTCCGACTGACCAGAGGAGGCGCTAGTGCAGCGACCAGGACACGTGATCACATCCGGCTTCCCACCCTCAGACACAGCTAATTGTGTCTGTAGGGACACCCGACCAAGCTGGAGGTAACACTGGGGGGGGGGGGGATTCGAACCGGCGAGCCCCGTGTTGGTAGGCAATGGAATTGACCGCTGTGCTACCCGGACGCCCCACGCGCATTAAGATGTTTTTAGAGGGTTGAATGCCCTGGCTCAGAAGGAGCTATGCACCACTGCTATAACCTGACATGCCATACCCTCTCAGGACCGACACTGCATACTGAGTGGTCGTCACACATCTCACACTATAGGTTACTGCACGCTCTCTGCAGTCCAGAGGCTGCAGCGGTTTGTCGATCAGTCCACTCATCTCTGTGTTCGCGCTGTGTATTCGGCTCCTGTCGGACATGCCAGAATCCAGATAGATCAAATAGGTTGTATAATGGGGCAGTGTATAAAAATAAATAAATAAATAGATAAAAAGGCCTCTGGCAAAGTGCAGACAGAAAGGCAGTACTTTCAATGTCGAGCCAAGTCATGTCGTATTCATAGATAATGTGCTTTCAACAATTCACGTTTGTGTCCTTTGTTCTCTCAAATAACTTGTGTCCTCTACTTACCGGGAGCCTCCAGTACAAAAGCCTGTAATGAAAACAAGATCAGGAACTCAAATTTGTGAAAATAGTGCTGTGTGTGTGTGTGTGCGCGCGCGCGCGCCTGTATGCGCGCGCATATCTATATCTGTGAAGTGCGACTATAACAACAAACTGGACCTAACTTGATCGGACAAGTCTTGATGTAATACATATTTTGCAAAGAACACCTACCCGGTAGGCAATGGAGGTATGAGTTAGCTAAAATTAATGTATACATTTTAACATATTTATCAAATAAAAATTTTTAAAGCCTCGGGAAGTGTCATTCAGAGCGTATCATGCTTTCACAGTAAGATGTATTTCAAAGTAAAACAGGACATTAGGGCAAGACAGCGTGTAAGGAAGAATGTGATTTTATGCTTCGGGAGTTTAATGGATGGTAGAAAACATTTTCTTGGATATTGGATTGGATTCCATTGGTTGGAATGTCGCTCACCCACCTGCTAGGACATGGGTATGCCATACAAAACATCAGCTCTTTTTTTTGTGGGAGTTAAAAGTCATTTGATTTTGATGTAAAATAAGAATAAATGGAATTTATGCAGTATTTTTTTACAGCATGAGTTGTTGAATAAGTGCATCATATGAATAGGGAAATAAGCTAACAAAGTGAAAAAAATCAATTTTAATTCCATGGCATCCAAAACGTTCATTATGACTGTTTTGGATTTTCAGAGTTTAATAACTTAGTGAAAGAAAGGAAAAAAAATACAGACATACCACTCTGAATGCGCATAAAATTGCATATATTTGAATTAAAATTAGTTTTAGACCAATCACAAAAAAAAAGTTATGCTAAAAGATCTACCTAAACGCCCTAAAACCTAAACGACCTACAACGACCATGGGTGATCAAAATGACCGCCAGTTTTAAACAACATATTCTGAGTTCAGTATAAATACCCATCTGATATATTGATGCATTGCATATTAACAAGTCTGTTAGGAAACGACTGGCACTAATAACTATGATATTATATTTAAACGGTTTAAACTTCAGAAATTAATGGTCGAATTTAAATTGCAAAATTCAATAAGTGAAAATATTACCTGGAAAACAAAACGGAAAACACATTTTGCAAATCTTACAAAAATAATGGGCCTATAAAACGTGAAATGTAAAATAAATACCTGAAAATAACAATTTAAACAGTCCCGAACAACAACTAGTACTTTATAAACTACTAGAACGACCATGGCGGTCATTTTGACAGTTTTGAATTTTCAATGATTAATAACTTTGTGGGGGGGGGGGGGGAAGACACAGACCTGACACTCCCCGAATGCTCCTAAAATGCATGTAGTTGCATTGAAATGAGTTTTAGATAAATCACAAAAAAAAGTTATAAGATCTACCTAAAACGACTATGAGCGGTCAAAATGACCGCGCGTAATCTGTGCGTTGTTAGCGTCATTTTCTTCGCAACGTTCAGTTCTTTCATTATTATTTTTTAACATCTTTATTGACAATAAAATTCCCATACAAACAAAAACGTTATTAATACTGCCAAAATATCATAGCCAGGGGGACACAAATAGAGTTTTTGCAGCTGTCTTTTATTTTTAGAGTTGACAATGGTTTCAGTTATTATTATTATTATTATTATTATTGTTTTACATTTCACGTTTTTAGGCCTTGTTACGTTTGTTAGATTAGCAATATGTGTTTTCCGTTTTGTTTTTCAGGTATTATTTCCCACATGTCTGGTTACAGACGCCGTTTCAGACGCACCACCACACCACCACAGGCGTTGGACAGCGGCCATTTTAAATCGTTTGAAAAATAGTATTAAAGTTGTTAAAATGTTAATTTTAGTTTCAGACGTTTCTTAACACACATACTAACATATGCAATGCGTTAATATCTCAGCTGGACATTTAACTTGACAGAATATATAGTTCAAAAACCGTGGGCGGTCGTTCTAGTTGTTTTTTAAATTCCGGTCATTGTTTTGGGACTGTTTAAATATTTATTTTCAGTTCTTTTTTTTTACATTTCACATTTTATAGGCCTTGTTACATGTGTTAGATTATCAATATGTTATGTCGTTTTTTTTTTTCAGGTAATATTTTCACTTTTTCAATTTCGACCATGTCTCTCTGAAGTTTAAATTGTTTAGAAATAGTATTATAGTTGGTAAAATGTTAATTTTGGTGTGTCTGTTAGTTAGTATGTCTGTTCCTAACAGACATACTAACACATGCAATGTATTAATGTCTCAAATAGGTATTTATCTTGACAGAATAAAGAGTTTACAAACCGGCGGTGACCGCCCATGGTCGTTTCAGGTAGGAGGTAAATCCCGGTCGTTCTAGTGTTGAAGCACAGAGAATGTCTGGATGCGTTTGGATGTAAGGTTAAGTAGACAAAATTCGGGACTGTATTCTTAACTATTGTTCAGCTCCTGTTCGATGTAAGACATAACATTTCCAAAACTATTTCCAGGGACCCAGTTAGCTAATTTCTGGGGAGCTGGTTTTAGGTTTGCAAATGTTCATTGCATTGAAACATTTTGATCTCCTTTTGCAGACTGTGATACAGGTCCACCAATCTGGTTACACATTTGCAGGTGTAAATACATAGTCATACATCTGAGAAGACTTTTACGGCTAATCCTGTACGCATTTTCAATGATGAAGCCCTGATTTTGTTTCCATACACAGGATCTGCTGTGACTTGAACGGTAGCATGTTCCAGAGCCTCTGGTTAAATAATTGTGGAAATAAAGCAATGTGATGTTTACTGCTGTGTCCCGAGCTGCTGTATTGCTGGCCTGAATAAAAAAAAAATACTATGCAAAATATGTTGATGGTAGTTACCCTTTAGCTGCAATAAGTGATGATTTGGTTGCTGGTAACAGTGCTTTAAAGGCGGGTGTAATTTTGTCCCTTAAGAAAAGTATCCTGCAAGTCAAACGTAGGTGATGAGAAGGTTAAGCCTAATGGTCCTGGCATAGTGTTTAATAAATTATCCGTTATTTTACATTAGCAAGAAGGAGTAAAATACCCTCATTAGGATGCGGGTATCCCAGAGGAGAAAAAAATGTAATCACCCAGAAAAATATGTTGTTCACCTGAATTTATTTATCCCATGACAATGAATCCCACAATTTTCAATAAAAATGGTGAAGGAAAAAAGAGAGAAAAGAAAAAAGAGAAGGTTATATAGGGACTGACTGAGTATAGCAGCTAAAGCTAAGGCTATGTTCACACCGGCAGCTCAAATCTGATTTTGGGTATTATCTAGGTTGGAATAAGATTTGCTTTTAAGAAGTCTGGGGAGCAAAAAAAAAAAGAAAAGAAAAAAATTCTGATTTTTGCGATTCAGATTTAATGACATTCATGGGTGGTTTGAAATGCAATTAAAATCAAAATGTTCAATATGTGTCTCAGTCTAGACCCTCAAATCAGGGTTCAAACTGTCTATTATGTCACTTACAATGCTTATGGCACCTCACCTCCAACTGCAGAGATGCCAGCTATTTTACATGTCCATCTATCCATCCATCCATCCATTATCCAAACCGCTTATCCTACCCACGGTCGCGGGGATGCTGGAGCCTATCCCAGCAGTCATTGAGCGGCAGGCGGGGAGACACCCTGGACAGGCTACCAGGCCATCACAGGGTCGACACACACACACTTTCACTCCTAGGGACAATTTAGTATGGCCGATCACCTGACCTACATGTCTTTGGACTGGGGGAGGAAACCGGAGCACGCGGAGGAAATAATAATAATAATAATAATAATAATAATACGTTTATAATAAGATACCTTATAATAATAAATATAAGGTCTCCTATTATAAAAAAATAAATAATAAGAGACCCTGAGATGCTTAAGGCTCTCGACATTGTTGGGCTGTCTTGGTTGACACGCCTCTTCAGTGTCGCGTGGAGGTCGGGGACAGTACCTGTGGAGTGGCAGACTGGGGTTGGTGGTTCCCATATTCAATAAGGGGGACCGGAGGGTGTGCTCCAATCATCGGGGCATCACATTGCTCAGCCTCCCTGGGAAAGTTTACTCAAGGGTGCTCGAAAGGAGGCGCCGACCGATTGTCGAACCTCAGATCCAGGAGGAACAATGCGGATCCCGTCCTGGCCGTGGAACAACGGGCCAACTCTTTACCCTTGCGGAAGTGCTGAGGGGAGCATGGGAATTTGACCAGCCAATCTACATGTGTTTTGTGGACTTGGAGACGGCTTACGACCGTGTACCCAGGGGCACTCTTTGGGGGGTACTGCGGGAGTATGGGGTACCGGGGCAGTTGCTACAAGCCATCCGGTCCTTGTATAACCAAAGTGAGAGCTGTGTCCGCATTCTTGGCACAAAGTCAAACACGTGTTCGGTGGGTGTCGGACTCCGCCAAGGTTGTCCCTTGTCTCCGATTCTGTTTGTGATATTCATGGACAGGATCTCAAGGCGCAGCCAAGGTGAATAGTGTGTCCGTTTTGGGAACCTCAGAATTGCATCTCTGCTCTTCGCAGATGATGTGGTTTTCTTGGCTTCATCAGAACACGACCTCCAGTGTGTACTGGGGCGGTTTGCAGCTGACTGTGAAGTGGCTGGGATGAGAGTCAGCACCTCCAAGTCTGAGGCCATGGTTCTCTACCGGAAAATGGTGGATTGCTCCCTCCGGGTTGGGGATGAGTTGTTGCCTCAAGTGAAGGAGTTCAAGTATCTCGAGGTCTTGCCCACGAGTGAGGGTAGGATGGAGCGGGAGATTGACAGACGGATTGGTGCAGCATCAGCAGTAATGCAGACGTTGTACCGCACCGTTGTGGTGAAGAGGGAGCTGAGCCGGAAGGCAAAGCTCTCAATTTACCAGTCAGTCTTCGTTCCAACCCTCACCTATGGTCATGAGCTTTGGGTAGTGACCGAGAAGGCAAGATCGCGGATACAAGCGGCTGAAATGAGTTTCCTCTGTAGGGTGTCTGGGCTCAGCCTTAGAGATAGGGTGAGGAGCTCGGACATCCGGAGGGAGCTCGGAGTAGCGCCGCTGCTCCTTCGCGTCGAAAGGAGCCAGTTGAGGTGGTTCGGGCATCTGATTAGGATGCCTCCTTGGCGCCTTCCTTTGGAGATTTGCCGGGCTAGCAAAGCAATTGTATGTGGCTAGGTTTATGTAGCTTAACTGTTCCCTTGCGTTATAACGCTAAAGTTGTTTCTCTTTGCTTTTCCTCCATCTCGTCCATGCTGCTTTTCACTTCCTGCCCTCCATCTGACTCTCGCGCGTCATCAGAATCACGTGACTGCAAACAAGCTATCGAGTCTATAGGGACGCCCGACCAAGCCGGAGGTAACACGGGGATTCGAACCGGCGATCCCCGTGTTGGTGGGCAACGGTATAGACCGCTACCCGGGCATGCTGTTATTACTCCTTCAAAATAAGTAATGATGAAGAATAATACCAACTCAATGTAATATTTGCATTACAAAGGTAAAAAAAGACAGCAGAAAGAGATGATGCACAGTGACGCGACAAAGACTGACAACTAATGTGATGCGCACATGCTGCTCCACGCGCAAAGCCACGCAACACCCGCGAGTCAATCTGCATGACGTAAAAAGAAAATAAAACTCGCGTCTTGCAATGCAAATCTTTTCTTTCCTTTCTTTCAAAGCGGAAGTGTGAGTGCAGCGTGTGGACTTGTGCTGAGCAGGAGCGGTGTGATTTACTGAGGAGCAGGTAGAGGAGCCCTCCGGCTAAGGGTGAAGGTTCAAACGCAACCGGCTGTTTCTTCCCACCCACCGTGATTCATCTGCACTTCTTTAGTTCGTCTGTTTTCCCGGCGTGTAACTTTTTCACCTCGGCCCGCAACAGCGCGCGGCAACTGTATTGATAGCGCGCACACGCAATTACGTGTCAGCGGCGTGACCGCACCACCTTGACTGAGCAGCCTCTGCAGGCTTTTATGGGGTTCGGTTTACCCAGCGGTGAAGGTGAGGGAAGGAGTTTTAATGCGTAGTGTTTAATCCGGTGATACTCACCGCGTGTGCGCGTGTGTGCGTGCGTGTGCGTGCGTGTATATGTGAGACGTGAGACCATTCAAATATGGGTGTCTGTCTGACTGAGCGTGTGTGTGCGTGTACGTGCGTGCGTGTGTGTGCGTGCACGCGTATGTGAGACCACTCAGACATCGGGTCTGATTGAGCGTGTGTGTGTTTGTGTGTATGTGTATGTGTGTGTGTGTGTGTGTGTGTGTGTGTGCATATGTGAGACATGAGACCATTCAAATATGGGTGTCTGTCTGATTGAGCGTGTGTGTGTGTGAGAGAGAGAGAGAGAGAGAGAGAGAGAGAGAGAGAGAGAGAGAGAGAGAGAGAGAGAGAGAGAAAGAGAGAGAGAGAGAGAGAGAGAGAGAGAGAGAGAGAGAGGAGAGAGAGAGAGAGAGAGAGAGAGAGAGCGAGAGAGAGAGAGAGAGAGAGAGAGAGAGAGAGAGAGCAGTGTTTGGATGGAATGGAATGCTGCATACACACGGCCCTCCAGGCTTCATGATTATCGCTGCATTAATCTATGGCTCAGATATATCCTCACTAACCATGTATTTTTATGCAAAATCCTTTGTTTGGAATAAATCAAGAAAAACCGATGGCAATAGCAAATATCAAATAAAATCCCCAAATTTGCATAAAACGGATTACACTCACTTGAAATGATTATTTTTTTTATTCAGTAGAAAAAGTAATAAATCAAAATGGAAATACATTTGCCATATGAAATAATGAATTGTGAGTAGAATTTAATCACCTGATCAGCTGTTTCTTAATCTCAGTTTGGCATGTGCAAGTATCGGTTGGTGACAGACGCAGGTGGATGAAGGAGGAGATGAAAACCTTTCTTTTCATATTTGGAAAAGAAAAAGTTGTAGATTTATTGATAATACAAATTAATTTGCAAGAGTTTTTGCGACATTTAATTATTCAATTGGAATTTATTCAAAAGCCTGATGGAGACAGGACCATAGACTGTATAAGAAAATGGATGTGGCTCCTGTGACGTCACCCATTGGATTCTGAAGGGGCATTTTGAAGCCTCAAGTTTGGCTTTCTGCTCGCCATCTTGTCAGTTACTGCAGCCAGAAATATCGAATGTGGGCAGCGGGGTGGAGCGTGGGTGGAGCGTGGGTGGAGCATGTGTGGAGTGTGGGCGGAGTGTGGGTGGAGCGTGAGTGGAGTGTGGCGGATTGTTGGTGGAGTGTGGGTGTAGTGTGGGTGGAGCATGTCTGGAGTGTGGGCGGAGTGTGGGTGGAGTGTGGGTGGAGCATGTCTGGAGTGTGGGTGGAGTGTAGGTGGAGCGTGGGCTGAGCGTGGGTGGAGCAGGGATGGAGTGTGGGTGGATCGTGGGTGGAGTGTGGGTGGAGTGCCGGTGGGTCCTAGGTGGCAGACAGGTTGACAGAACTTCCAATAAGGCAGACACGACCCATCACGCCACCTTTTTAATCATTTAATCCTTAATATATCACTAATGGGACAATATTTTTATTTTAACCAAACTCACATTTTGTGACCGACTCTAAATAAACGCTTGATATTCCAAATCCTTTTAGAAAAAAAAAGAACAAAAAAAATTGACTTCATAGTTTTTGTATTCGAATGTATAATTGATAAATTCTCTTATTGGCTTAGATTGGACTGGATTGCTTTTGGAGCAACAGGTCACCTACTGGTGATGGTGGAACTGCAGCGTAGGACACTTCCACCCTGGCCTCAACTCACCCGCTGGCTGCTGCTACTTCAACATGCCTTCAATAGGCATGGAAATATGTGGCCGCTAACTCCAGGAAATTACAGGGAATGTAAAGGGACAGAAATAAAGAGAGAGAGAGAGAGTATGTGTGTGTGTGTGTGTGTGTGTGTTTATGTTGTGTTTGTGTTTTTATGTTTGCTCATGCGGTGGCTCAGTTTTAATTAGAGCACCAAGTAGAAACGTTTTAAAATGAAAACTCAAAATAATCTCATGTATATTGCATTGATCTGTTAGTCCATGTTGTGTGCAGTGTGTGTGTGTGTGCGTGTGTGTGTGTGCATAGTGTCGGTCTGCATGTGTGTGTTAATGTGCACATCTTTTGTGGGGGGGTG
>NC_079211.1:46265976-46330417 GCF_029633865.1 Lampris incognitus | reverse complement strand
ACGACCCCCAAGGTTGGACTAACTCGGGGCTCGAACTCAGGACTGTGAGGCAAGGTGGTCCTGGGTTTTCTTGTTTTTAGGGCGTTGTTCCCTATCTGATGCGAGGCTCTAAGGACAGGCTGCTGTATTACTGTAAAGGCCCCCTGGGGTAAATTTGTAATTTGGGATAATGGGCTATACAAATAAATGGACTTGACTTAAAAAAAAAAGAAGAAAAAAAAACTGGTTGTAGGTTTTGATGGCATTTATTGAAACCATTTCAGCCTTAAAGGTGAGATGTAGACCCAGCTATGGCGGTTCCAAGGGGTTGCGACCTGCTGCCACCCCCCTAAAAAAAGTCCTTGCCACCCTAATTTGAAGACAATTAACATCAAATATCATGACCCCTCCGACAATCGCCACCTTAACACGGTGGAGGTGTTTGGGTGTCCCGGTGATCCTGGGAGCCGTGTTGTCGAGGGCCATAGCTCCTGGTAGGGTCTCCCAAGGCACACTCGTCCCAGGGGAGGCGCCAGACTAACAACAGCAGAGCCACAGCACCTCGCCCGGGAAAGGGAAACCGGGGCCCCTTCCTGAAGCCGGACCTGGGATGGGAGCTCGCTAGCGAGTGTCTGGTGTCCGGGCCTTGGCCCATAGGGCCCGGTCGGGCCCAGCCAGGGAAAAAAAAAGGTGTTGAAAGTTAATTATATTTTTACATATGTGGTGTAAACTTCTTTACTCACCAGTTTAGAACTCACCTTGCCCCCCCCCCCAAATAAAGAAAACATGGTTGCGTCCACCACCCAACCCAGGAAAATCCACCAATCGATGTCACCACAATTTTTTTTTCATCTCAAACCTTGCGTGTCTATCGGCTCTCTCTAGTCCACTGATGCTGCTGATGGTGGCGCTAAGTGACAGCTAAGGTGTTCCCGATCATTTTTCGTTACTCTATGGTTAAAGTTCGACAGTGTGAAACATGTGGGATAGTGCTCAGTTGTGAGTGTCTCATGGTCAATGCGTGAGGGTCTGCTACCCTGCATGTTAAATAGAAATCACGAAGTCTACAACAGCAATGGTTGACTGTTCATAGCCAGCTCATAGCCTAGCTATAGCTCAACGCCTGCTAGCTTATCTCAAGAAGAAGAAGAAAATGATGATGATGATGATGATGATGATTTATTTGTGGGGACTACTCCAGGTATTGTTCTATACTCTGGAAAGCCCTGCCTGAGGAACCAGACCACTAAATGCGGTATCTACCGCTACAGCCAGCCGGGGCTACAGGGGACTAAATGATCTACAACAGGGCTGTTGTGCTTCATATGCGATGAGTATAGTTGTGTGTTGCTCACATTAAGTGGACCACATTTAAAACATAATTGCTGTGGTGAACAAGCTTGAGAGCTGAGAGTCACTTTATATTGAAGTAGGGAGCAGGAAGGCCGGAGTAGTCTAAACAAGATGAGATAAAATCATGTCCTCTCGTAAACCCGCTGAGGGCAAAATCGACATGATTTCTGCTACGCTTCTCAGTCGCCCGAGGCATAACTGTACCACCCTTTTTTTTTTAATCTGTTCATCGAAAGTCTAATAACTGTCAAAAGCCCCTCTACGGTCGGGGGTGCAAGGGAAGCGCGTTGGACCGATACAGCAGCAATTGATTGTGCACCTAGGCAGGGAGCCAGGAGAGGTAATATGCTCCAGAATTGTAGCGGGGACTCCCGCGGGTAGTGGGGGTGCCTGTGTAACGGGGGGTCAGTCTCGGGCAAATTGCATGAACCTCCACATGTAGCATGTTTCACCAAGATATCTACAGATGACAGGAAGCCTGCACCCTCCCCGACCACAGTATGGGTCGTGCAGTGATGAGGCCTTCGGGCACTTCAGTTTGGGAACACTAAAATCAACCAGACATATATTTTTGGGGAGTTGCGCGCGGCATCTAAAACCATTTGACATTTGCTCTCATTTAGATTAGCATGATGAACTATCATGTTGCCCACTGACCCGCGAGATTAGCTTTTTTTGCCTTGCACCCTGTGTTCTTTGGGCAAACTTTTGTTTGTTTGTTTTTTTTAATGTTTTTTTTCCCAGAATGTTCTTGTGGAATTCGCAGCGTAACATGCAGAACCAGCACCCCCAGGGAACTGTTACACCATGTAGTGTGCAGGATGCTGTTTGTCCCCTCTCTGCTGCTGCCATAGTGTGAGGTTGTGAGGTTTGTCAGGGGGGCTGGCAGCACTGTCTAGTGCAGACTTCTTCATAGAGTTGTGGAGTTTACACACACACACACACACACACACACACACACACACACACACACACACACACACACACACACACACACACACACACATACACACACACACACACACACACACACACACACACACACACACACACACAGACTAGTATGGCTGCACATGAGGCTTATGCAGTCAATTAGGCATGAAGTCACCCAGGAGTACAATACATCTGACACGTGCACAGTCTTCACATTTGCATGCACCCACATACATGCAAAGATGTACACATGAAAGTGCAGGCAAACAACCAAACAGGTGTGTAGAAAAGGGAAGGGGAAACAAAATCCAGATAGAGGCAGAGTGAGGGGTTTCATTATAACTATCTGTTTATCTATCTATCTATCTATCTATCTATCTATCTATCTATCTATCTATCTATCTATCTATCTATCTATCTATCTATCTATCTATCTATCTATCTATCTATCTATCTATCTATCTATCTATCTATCTATCTATCTATCTATCTATCTATCTATCTATCTATCTATCTATCTATCTATCTATCTATCTATCTATCTATCTGTCTGTCTATCTGTCTATCTATCTATTTATCTTTCTATCTATCTATCTATCTATCTATCTATCTATCTATCTATCTATCTATCTATCTATCTATCTATCTATCTATCTATCTATCTATCTATCTATCTATCTATCTATCTATCTATCTATCTATCTATCTATCTAGCTAGCTAGCTAGCTAGCTATTTTTCTATGTATAAGGTGCATGGTGGTGCATTCGTTAGCACTTTCGCCTCACAGCAAGAACGTCCTGGGTTTGAGCCCCGGGGTAGTCCAACCTTGGGGGTCGTCCCGGGTCGTCGTCTGTGTGGAGTTTGCATGTTCTCCCCGTGTCTGTGTGGGTTTCCTCCGGGGGCTCTGGGTTCCCCCCACAGTCCAAAGACATGTAGGTCAGGTGAATCGGCCGTACTAAATTGTCCCTAGGTGTGAATGTGTGTGTGTGTGGGGGGGGGGGGGGGGTCCTGTGACGGTCTGGCAATCTGTCCAGGGTGTCTCCCCGCCTACCGCCCAATGACTGCTGGGATAGGCTCCAGCATCCCTGTGACCCTGAGAGCAGGATAAGCGGTTCAGATAATGGATGGATGGATGGATTTCACCCACATTCTAGTTTCAGTTCATTACTTCATTGCAGCAAGGACTGATCTTAAAATCTCATAGATCACTCTTAAAGCATATGGGCTAGTGTTGAGCTTTACCTGTGAGCTTCCAGGTTAGATTTGCAGGCAACATCATTCTACTTGTTCCACAGCCAAAGCTAAAGAATAAATGTGATGGAGCTCCGTCCATCTGATAACCAGTCTGTGGAGTGACCTGTCTGATATATGATATATGCAGGCTCACTAAAACATTATTCCAGAGAAATTGTACACTTATATATATATAAATCCTGGAATATATTTCAAAGCACTACACACCTGCTGACTGAACCCTGCCATATGCTATGCCGACTGTTGACTTGTCCAAGTACATTTGTACACATAAACACACTTAGAAAAGTATTAATGCAACCATCAATTTGTTTTTTATCTTTTCACTAATTTTGGGTTTAATAGTAATTTTTATTTTTGACCCCTGCTTTTAATCATAATTTTTGTTTCCAGTAGTCCTTTTTTTTGCTTTATGCTTTCGATAAATGCTCTATAGGTTAAAATGATGATGATGATGATGATGATGATGACAATGATGGTGATGATGGTGATGATGATGATTATTATTATTATTATTATTATTACTGTTATTAGTGGTATTAGTAGTAGTAGTTGTAGTAGTAGTAGTAGTAGTAGTGGTAGTAGTAGTAGTAGTAGTAGTAGCAGTAGTAGTGGTAGTAGTAGTAGTAGTAATAGCAGCTGTAGTAGTAGTAGTAGTAGTAGTAGTAGTAGTAGTAGTAGTAGCAGCAGTAGTAGTGGTAGTAGTAGCAGCAGTAGTAGTGGTAGTAATAGTAGTAGTAGTAGCAGCAGTAGTGGTGGTAGTAGTAGTAGTAGTAGCAGTAGTAGTAGTAGTAGTAGTAGTGGTAGTAGTAGCAGCAGTAGTAGTAGTAGTAGTACTAGTAGTAGTAGTAGTAGCAGCAGTAGTAGTAGTAGTAGTAGTAGCAGCAGTAGTAGTAGTAGTAGTAGTAGTAGTAGTAGCAGCAGTACTAGTGGTAGTAGTAGTGGTAGTAGTGGTAGTAGTGATGGTAGTACAAGTCCGTATATTAGTAATCCCATTCATAGTAGACTACCAAATCTCCTTCAATAAAGTTGGATAGGAATATTCCACTTGTCTATTTATAACTGTAGGGTCAGTTGACTTTCAGATTGGACCACAGCGGGTTGCACAAGTCACGGAGAATGGGGAATGGGGAACAGGGCTTAGTGCAGTATAGAAATGGTAATCCAACATTTCAGTTGTGACTACAAGGCATGGAAGTTACATTGCACCAGTACCGGTTATGTCATTACATTGCTTGCCACAGCGCAGAAGAGCCACCACTCCTGTTTGCTAAGTGATGATGTGTGGATGCAAGCTTTATGTTTGCTTGTGTGGCGGTGTCTTTCGAATCAAAATGTCTTTTTAGTAATGATGTCAGTTTCACCCTTACTTTCTCTCACTGACCTGGATAATGTCTTGGCGACTGCTTGGCACGTCAGCCGGGTTGCGTGGAAATTACGACAGCGCGGTGCTTCACCAAGGCCACTGGGGTGAACCGTACTCACAGCATGCCAATAATAACTTCTATATAGCCTTTCTGGGGAAAGACTGGGGAATGAGAGATAGAGAGATGGAGGACACAAATAGATGAGGAGGTAAGGGGACGGGGGAGAGTCAGAGGAGCAGGGATAGATAGACGGACTGACAGACATAGATAGATAGATAGACAGACAGACAGACATAGATAGATAGACAGACAGACAGACATAGATAGATAGATAGATAGATAGATAGATAGATAGATAGATAGATAGATAGATAGATAGATAGATAGATAGATAGATAGATAGATAGATAGATAGATAGATAGATAGATAGATAGATAGATAGATAGATAGATAGATAGATAGATAGATAGATATACACTACCGTTCAAAAGTTTGGGATCACCCAAACAATTTTGTGTTTTCCATGAAAAGTCACACTTATTCACCACCATATGTTGTGAAATGAATAGAAAATAGAGTCAAGGCATTGACAAGGTTAGAAATAATGATTTGTATTTGAAATAAGATTTTTTTTACATCAAACTTTGCTTTCGTCAAAGAATCCTCCATTTGCAGCAATTACAGCATTGCAGACCTTTGGCATTCTAGCTGTTAATTTGTTGAGGTAATCTGGAGAAATTGCACCCCACGCTTCCAGAAGCAGCTCCCACAAGTTGGATTGGTTGGATGGGCACTTCTTTGAGCAGATTGAGTTTCTGGAGCATCACATTTGTGGGGTCAATTAAACGCTCAAAATGGCCAGAAAAAGAGAACTTTCATCTGAAACTCGACAGTCTATTCTTGTTCTTAGAAATGAAGGCTATTCCATGCGAGAAATTGCTAAGAAATTGAAGATTTCCTACACCGGTGTGTACTACTCCCTTCAGAGGACAGCACAAACAGGCTCTAACCAGAGTAGAAAAAGAAGTGGGAGGCCGCGTTGCACAACTGAGCAAGAAGATAAGTACATTAGAGTCTCTAGTTTGAGAAACAGACGCCTCACAGGTCCCCAACTGGCATCTTCATTAAATAGTACCTGTTAGAGCCTGTTTGTGCTGTCCTCTGAAGGGAGTAGTACACACCGGTGTAGGAAATCTTCAATTTCTTAGCAATTTCTCACATGGAATAGCCTTCATTTCTAAGAACAAGAATAGACTGTCGAGTTTCAGATGAAAGTTCTCTTTTTCTGGCCATTTTGAGCGTTTAATTGACCCCACAAATGTGATGCTCCAGAAACTCAATCTGCTCAAAGAAGTGCCCATCCAACCAATCCAACTTGTGGGAGCTGCTTCTGGAAGCGTGGGGTGCAATTTCTCCAGATTACCTCAACAAATTAACAGCTAGAATGCCAAAGGTCTGCAATGCTGTAATTGCTGCAAATGGAGGATTCTTTGACGAAAGCAAAGTTTGATGTAAAAAAAATCTTATTTCAAATACAAATCATTATTTCTAACCTTGTCAATGTCTTGACTCTATTTTCTATTCATTTCACAACATATGGTGGTGAATAAGTGTGACTTTTCATGGAAAACACAAAATTGTTTGGGTGATCCCAAACTTTTGAACGGTAGTGTACTTCCATGCTAGAAGCATCAAGACAGATCATGCATTTTATGTGGCATCAAATGAAGTACAAGCCAGGGAAGCACTACACTCACTCACACCATGAGTTATACCACACTGGCTTAGAAGTCCTCTTTTTGGAAGGTCACCAGAGGCATGGTTCTAATGGCCAGTATGCATTTGGTTTCACCGAAAATCACACCAGGGCTGGAGAGTGGTCTCATCTGAAGAAAGGTGGTGGGGTCTTCTGCAGACTGACATAAACACAAAGAGAAATAAAAAATATGACCGCAAAAAAGCATTTCACACTCTTAATATCTTATGGTCAAGCAACATGAAAATGCTCATACATGCAGAAATGTCTCACCCCAAACATGTGAAGTATGGCCTCACTTGCATGTCCTTAGGTGGAGCCACAGGTGATTGGAACCTGTCTGGTAAAAAGCCTTGTGTGTTAAAAGCAAAAAAGTCTCATTTGATTTACTGTCAACCTCATGTGTGGTGACTCTTCCGCAGTTACAGATAGGTTGTCTCTACTAGAGAGATATGTCCGTGAGTTAGAGCAGCTTCTATCAGCTTGGATTACATTAGATGCAACAGGCACTGTAGATAGTCCAGGACCTGACTGCAGACCTGCTATTGTTAGCGCTAGCTCAGCCTCATCAGCAGATGCGGCGGGGTTCGTCTCTGTTTACCAGCATGGGAAGGATCACAAGAGCAAGCCACGAGGTTGTGTGGCCTGGTCTGCAGTCACCTCTTCTGGCTGCATGCTGGTTTTCATCCCCCTCACCAGCCCCATTGGTAGGTCCACCGGCCGGCGTGCTGCTCTCGCTCCTGTCGACAGAGTAAAGCAAGCACACTAGTGATAGGAGACTCCATTACCCACAATATCAGATTAGCTTCGCCAGCCTTGGTTCACTGTTTACCCGGGGCCTGAGGATAACCTTAGGGTGCTGAAGTCACGGAGGGAGAAATGGGGAACCCAGGCACACGGCACCACTACTTTCGGCAACACTGGCAGTTGTAATGATTGTCTCTGGTCCCTTACTCGTGAGCGGTAATGACAGTAGGGTTACCTCAATGAACCACCGGCTGGCTCGTTACTGTAATGAGCAGGGATTCATTTTGTTGATAACTGGCCTTCTTTCTGGTGCCGCCCTTACATGCTGAAAGCAGATGGCAGTCACCCTACTGGGGATGGCGCCGCCCTTTTGTCTAGAATTATAGATAGCTGTCTACAAACAATGAAATGAATGAGATGCATTTGAAACTTAATTAAAGAGAGTATTTCAAGCTGTTTAGAGTGTCTGCAGGCTCGCTTCTTAAATAGCTTTTGTATCAAGAAGTGCTATGCCTACTGGGAAAAGGTGCCTAATGCACGTGGTGGAGGTTAACTAACCTACATGATTGTGAAGATAATTAGCTAACCCTAGCTGACTAGCTTACTTAATAACATGCCATATTGTGTTTGCTCCCGTCTAACTTTGTTGAATCTGGTCTAGCTAACAGTGTGTGTGTGTGGGAAGGGGGGAGTTGGGGGAGGGGGTTAGTATGTAGCCGTAGCCCCTGCTCTGGTTGTTTGTGGTGGGGGTTTCAGGATGTAGCCCTAGCCTCGCTGTTTATCATTTATCTTGTTAAGCTCTGAATACACCAGTTCGTTATCAGCGGGTCATTACTTGCAAGACTAAAAACTGAGTCAAGCCTTGCAAAAAAAGAAAAAAGTATCAGTTTTATTTCATAGATTGAAAACAGCACTGGATTTATATAAAGTGTCATGCCCACTAATCATGGTCTAATCATATTTCATAAAAGGTGCATCTGTTTGTAATTTAAAATAATTTAAACATCCATTATCCATTATCCATCCATTATCCAAACCGCTTATCCTGCTCTCAGGGCCACGGGAACGCTGGAGCCTATCCCAACAGTCACTGGGTGGCAGGTGGGGAGACACCCTGGACAGGCTGCCAGTCCATCACATAATAACTTAATCAGTTATGGTGAATACTGTTTCTCTAGCGACAGGCATGGGTGCAAGTCCATGAATACTCGGATGGCATCCAATGCTGTACCTGTACCCCCGTCCATAGGGTTAGCGGTTGTGTCAGGAACGGCATTGCATGTTAAATTTTGCCAAATCAGTATGCGGATTGACAAGGCCATACCGGATTGATCGAGGCTCCATACCGGATCGCTCATGGCCCGGGTTAACAATGGCCACCATTGGTGCTGTGCCCTAACAGGTTACCTATTGAATCTGTAAAATCTGCTGCGATGACCCCTGAGAAACAGGGAATAAACCGAAAGAAGATGACAAAGAAGAAGAAGAAGAAGAAGAAGAAGAAGAAGAAGAAGAAGAAGAAGAAGATGATGATGATGATGATGATGAATACTGTTTCTCTGTGACTTGCTGCTGTGCCTACTCCCTAAGGTCACATATATACTTGATTTTAACCACACATTCACATAGACAGTCATATGTGCTGTGAACAGAATCATTCACATACTTGCCTATGTACTTAATACCATCGAGGACCCCCACAGTTCCAGACAAAGATAAAAAAAAAAAGTCTTAATTTCATTCCGAGTTGCATTAAAAAAAGTCTCAAAAAAGAAAGTCCAATGATGGTCCCAAATTATCATCTAAGAAAGTCTAATAAGGGTCTAATGGTGGAAAATTAAGATGTAATGTCCTGTGAGCTTCCACAGCCTAAGCCTAATGTTACTGGGGTCGGAGAGTAACATGGAATTACAAGTTCTGATGTGTTAAATAGTATGGGACGTTAATAGAGCATCAATGAAGCATTTATTAGGCTATGTATTACTACCTACAAACTCCACGGGACTCCAGAGAACATCCATGCTATGAGGGATGTGTTAAGTAGTGACCAGATGTGATAAGTTTCTAGTTTAATTTGGTATACTGATGTATTCTGGGTCTAATACGACATTAAATATGGTGTCTAATTATAGCAAAATTAAAGCATGTGGTGTCAAATCAGGGTTTAACTGTGTTTACTGTCTGATAAAGAACATATTTCTGGTTTTTGTCTACTTTGATACAAAGTACGGCTTGTTATGTCTCATTAGTGTAACGTAAAATAAAGTGTGACTGCAACATTTACAGGTGCTTACCAATGAGACGTCAGGTCACATTATATAGTGTACGATAATAAGCATAATAACACTTAAACTCTTCTATATCATTGTATATAGAGGTTGTCTGAGCAGAAAGTACCTCCTTTAAATATTTTTCAAAAGACAAATCAATCATTTTATTTTATTATTATTTTTTGTTTTATTTATTACCCAGTCTATTGCCTTTGAATAATGTAATCCTAAAAATACAATCACATGAAACCATAAGGGCATAGATCCATGTCTTGAATGCAGACAGTCCAAAATGGAAATGCCAGTCTGCTAACGTTAAGTGAACTGCTATATCCTTTATTTGGCAGGCCACCTGTGAGAAATGGGTCCGACAGCCATTAAAAACATTAATGGTTGAATGCAACCACTTATCAAAAAATAATGTCTTTGTTCACATTTCTATTTGATGATTAGAGGACAGATCTTCCCCTGTAGTGTACTGTTTGAGGTTCGGTAAAGACTGACAACATGTGGCAGTTAAAAGCTTTCACCATGAACTTGTGAACTGGAGTCTGATGGACATGCTGTTGCGGTTCATCCCCCTGCTCGGCCCTCTGGCGCCACCGTCAGGTCACGAAGCGCATGTCCATCATCTGTCTCAAACACCAGGCACGTCAGCGCGCGCTCATAGAGCGCCGCGTAGACACAATCAACAACAACGCAACTGTCTACAATCTACAACCACCCCACCTGCGAGAGATCAGCTCCTCACCAACCCACAAGACCCCAGCCACCCCGTTGTGACGTCGCCAGAACGTGCCGAAGCGACAGCCCGTAACGTTGTCTAGCCTAGTACTCGGGCCTTCTAGGGCCTTCGTTTCTTCTGGTGCCCTGTTTAATCCTGTTTTCCCTGTCTCCTCCAGAACCCCTCGAGCTCTGCCCTCTCGCACGGACTCTAACCTATCACGTGGAACTCCCGGCTTTTGGATTGGGACCTCTAAAGGACGCGCTCTCTCTCATGGATTGCGGAGCCTGGAAAACCACGCTCGGACTTCTCTTGGAGCACGTACACCTTTGCCTGCACACATGTTTCATACAGTGGACACACCATTTACATACCGCACTACACGTAGAGTACATACTTACACATAGCCTGGACACACAACCCGCTGGTCATCACATGTAGTTTAGACACGCATCCCACAAACAAGACGAGCAAAGCACCATACATGATACACTTTATTCCTTGTTTAGTTTTGTTAATAAATCCGCCCTCCTGGCGGCTAAAGATTCCGCTGCCTCTTTTGGTTCCGCTCCGGCCGTTGCCATGACACATACATTTCAAGACTGTTGGGATAGGAGTCTTATTATTTCATATAATTTGCATTTTTTTTTACATTTTTACTGCTCCCCCTTCCATCTTTTTTTTTTTAAGTTTTCCTCCTGATGAGTAGCTGTGTTATGAGGCATTTGTTAGTGCATATTCGAACTGTTTTGTGTATATTTCTGCATGCAAAATTGCCAGAATTACTCATCAGGCAATTGCAATTACGTTTTGATAATTGGGGACCGTATTTGTTTAAACTTTTTTTTCAGTTGATTTGTTTACAATGATATATTACCCTGCTGTTAGTTAAAGAAAATTGTATACTTGGAAGTAAGTAATATAAATGTGGTAGCTACATATTGGGCGGTAAGAGACCAGCCTGTGAAAGGCCTCCAGACTAGAATTCCACCTTCACGCTCAGATGGGAGCAGCAGTGCCCAATATCGTGGCACCAGTTCTGTTCTGTGGCATAACGTAAAAGAAAGTGTATTGTCTTAGAAATGTTTTACTATTCATTTACCATCAGATGTGTGTATATGTTTATGGGGAAATTGGGAGAGGGCTAATTTCATATGGAATAAAGACTTGTGTAACTTTAATGTCTCATGTTTGAAGTTGATTGTGGCTGTAGCTAACTTTGTGTTGCTAGCACTTGAAACACCAAACTCTGCACACAATGCATTTCCTTCTCTTCCCTGTTGAGAGATTTTCCTTGTTGAACCCCAACCAAGGCAATTCAACTAGCCATATGTTTTTTTGGCTGGACCGGCCAGTCCTACAAATGCCAGCGTTGCTGAGTTATCATAGAGTGACTGAGTGATCAGTTTGACATGATTGAGCGGCTGGGTCAGCTGACCAACAACGGTTCCAGCTAGCGGCGACCGACAATGTTAATGAAGTTACACGATTGGTCGGCCGACCAATGATGCCGCTGGTAAACCCGGAAGTCGGAGTTACCCTGTTGGCCGTGAATCAGTGCAGCATAATGTAGTTAATGTTAATTGTTACCCAATATTGCCACGCAACTACCAGCATGCACATATAAGCATGTGCAACCCGGATAGGTCAGGCAGAGAGGGTGGATACTGTAGAATGCTTGATTCCTATGGGCAGAAGTACACGTGTATAGCATGCTAACTTTAGCATCCATACACCACCTTCTTTTGGCTTGTTACCTTTTTTTTCAGGGGTCGCCACAGCAGATTTTAAAGTTTCCATCAGGACACAGTACTAATGGTGGCCTCGACCAAGGTTGTACATTTTGGGGCTACTTTATTGTGCCTGGCACAGGGTTCCTTGAATCTGTGCAGGGCACGATGAAATATCAAGCCTATCAAGGCATTCTGTAGTGAAACGTGCTGCCCGGTCACAGGTCATGGGTCCTTCAACAGGACAATGACCCAAAACATGCAGCTAAAAGTAAACATGAATGGATAAGAACAAAACTTTGGACTATTGTGAAGTGGTCTTCTATGAGTCCTGATCTGAATCCTATCCGACATCCATTGAAAGAGCTAAAACCTGGAGTCTGGAGAATGCTCCAAAGCCGAGACAGCTGGAGGAGTTTTCTCAAAAAGAGTGGGCCAAAACACCGGTTAACAGGTGCAGAAGTCTCACCGAGAGCTACAGAAGAATGTTTACTGCAGTGATTGCCTCTAAAGGTTGTGCAACAAAATATTAGGGTAATGGTCCCATCATTTTTGTCTTTGCCATTTTTCTTTGGTTTTAATACAGGTAGTCCCCGGGTTATGAACACTCGACTTATGAACCCCCGTACTTACGAACCAACCTCCGTAAAGTGTATTATTAAAAAAAAAAAAAAAAAATCGAGTCCCACACAGTGGTTTGTACAGCGCCATCGATCACTAGTGCTGTTTTCTATTCCTTGTCGACCACCACAATGTCTGGTTGGTTAACCAGAACTTGCTTATCAGCCAGGAAATTGAAGCCCCACAGGATCCTAGCTCTGCTATTCTAAACCACATTTGACGGTGACTCCCATTTGGACTTGCTGACTTCCAGTTTGTATTCAGTACATATATTCCTGTACACTAACCCAGCCATTTTTTTTTTGCATTGAAGCGCCAAAAAAACAAAACAAACAAAAAAACCTGCCAAACTGTTGGTTATTTTTTTATTTTTTTGTTTGATTATTTATTTATTTATTGGTTGGGGTGGGGGGTGTAAAACAAATATTGAAACGTTTTGACAGACATTTTGATTTTCAATGGAAACTACATCTATCTATCTATCTATCTATCTATCTATCTATCTATCTATCTATCTATCTATCTATCTATCTATCTATCTATCTATCTATCTATCTATCTATCTATCTATCTGTCTTTAATTTAGCAGCAGGATCGTTCTTTAGCAGTAGTGACTACAGAGGTATAAAGTTGATCAGCCATAGCGTGAAGATATGGGAAAGAGGAGTGGAAACAAGGTTAAGAGGAGAGGTGATGGTTAGCGAGCAGCAGTATGTTTTCATGCCACGAAACAGCACTGTAATGTTTGCTTTGAGAATGTTGATGGAGAAGTATCGAGAAGGTCAGAAGGAGTTACATATTGTATGAGGTAGTCGGGAGTTGCAGAGAAGTATGTAGGGGTGGTGCAGGATATGTATGAGGGAAGTATGACAGTGGTGAGGTGTGTGGTAGGAATGATGGATGGGTTCAAGGTGGAGGTAGGATTAAATCAAAGATCAGCTCCGAGCCCTTTCTTGTTTGCAATGGTGATGGACAGGTTGACGGACGAGAACAGGCAGGAGTCTCTGTAGACTATAATATCCATAGATGACATTGTGATGATCTGTAGCGAGAGTAGGGAGCAGATTGAGGAGAGCCTGGAGGAGGTGGAGGTATGCACAGGAGAGAAAAGGAATGAAAGTCAGTAGGAGCAAGATGGAATACATATGCATGAATGAAAGGGAGGACAGCGGAATGACGAGGATGCGAGGAGTAGAGGTGATGAAGGTGGGTGAGTTTAAATACTTGTGGTCAACTGTTTAAAGTAACAGAGAGCGCAGAGGAGAGGTAAAGAAGAAAGTGCAGGCAGGGCGGAGTGGGTGGAGAAGAGTGTCTGGAGTGAGTTACGACAGAAGGGTACCATTAAGAGTTAAAAGGAAGGTTTACAAGATGGTTGTGAGACCAGCTATGTTATATGGTTTGGAGACAGTGGCACTGACGAAAAGACAGGAGGCGGAGCTGGAGGTGGCAGAGATGAAGATGCTAAGGTTTTCACTGGGAGTGATGAAGAAGGACAGGATTAGGAAAATGTACAATCTCAGGTTGGAAGGTGTATTTTATAAACAAGGCTCTATGGGCCAAACCAGGCTATTTTGTCAAGTGCCAGCTGTGTGTCCTATACTGTGCAGACTGGGGGTTAATGAGGGCACCTCTCATTTCAGGGTGACATTTTTGTGTATCCATAGTTTGCATTCATGGTTGCTTGTGTGCTTTGGAGTGTAATTGCATACACATCCATGTCTTATGACTTGTTGACTGTGTGGTGTGGCCTTGGGTCAGTGTATTCATTGTTGTGTACGCATGACTGTGACCTCAGTAGTGACATTAAGCAAGAGAATAACGGCATTCAATGATGTGCGACAACGTTCTGTCATTTTTCCAGTCTGCCTAACAAGTGGTAGTTAATTAAGTTAATGAGACGACACAAACAAGGTCAGGCTGATGATGAATTTGTATAATTCTGTATCTCTTGCTCTCTCTGTGTCTGGCTTAGTAGTGACAAGAACTGCCCTTCAATTCGCCTGGCAAGTATCCACCAGCCTAAATTTCTTCTTATGCAAGACAGTGAATCCCTAAATGCTCAACAAGTCCTCTTCTCTGGCCCACCTTGTGTTGCTGACATGCCAGGAGGAGGACAAATAAAAAACAGGGTTTCCGGGGTGTCGGGGTAGTGTGGCTGTCTATTTCGTTGCCTACCAACACGGGGATCGGCAGTTTGAATCCCCATGTTACCTACGGCTTGGTCAGACATCCCTACAGGCACGATTGGCCGTGTCTGCAGGTGGGAAGCTGGATGTGGGTATGTGTCCTGGTCTCTGCACTAGTGCCTGGGGAACTGGGGGGAATAGCATGACCCCCCCCCTCCCATATGCTGTCCCCCTGGTGAAACTCCTCACTGTCAGGTGAAAAGAAGCGGCTGGCGACTCCACATGTATCAGAGGAAGCATGTGGTAGTCTGCAGCCCTCCCCGGATCGGCAGAGGGGGTGTATCAGAGACCGGGATGGCTCGGAAGAGTGGGATAATTGGCCAGATACAACTGGGGAGAAAAAGGGGAGTGAAATTAATTTTAATCATGCCTGGCAATTTGTAACAACAGCAAATCTATATAATATCACAGCTAGTTGGAGACACAGTGTAACCCGCCTTGCATTTCCTTAACAGGAATATGAATTCTCAAATAAAATAGACGTAAATTGATATCACTGTTTAAATAAATACAAATTTCATCGAAAAAGGATCTCCTTACATTTTGGCCATGTCTCCCTCCCTCTTTCCCCCTTTTCTTTCTCTTATTTTCCTCTCACTCCCTCTTCCCATCGTCCTCTCTGGTTCCCTCTCTCCTCCCCTGTTCCTCTCTTATCCCCTGCAACCCCAGCAGAATGAGAAACAAAGGATTTTGGGATTTTCATTCCCTCTCTGACTTGCACTCTGAAACCAAACAGAGACAAAAATCAGACGGCCTCATCAGAATTCTGTTGTACGGGCCGTGTCTGGCTTGCATCTCACCGTGTGTCGGGCAGGCAAGGGACTCCGCCGTTTCTGAAAGCTAGATGTTTACAAGGTCACCGGTGTACAGAACAGAGAATTAGGCATTTGTGCTGCTATTTTTTAAGTGTAAACCAGAGATTAGGTTACGTTGCTTTATTCCCTGTCTCCCTGTAACCTTCATTGTTTCTGTTGCTTCGCCCTCACGCTCCACCTCTATTTCAAATTTAATTTTCTGTTACCCTCTCTCGCTCTCTATCTCTCAACCCCAAGTTTAGATCTTATTCTTCACTCTCCGCTCTTTTCCTCTGAGTAAACAATTTCTGGGATGAGGTTCTGTGTGTGTGTGTGTGTCTTAAGTGGGGTTATTTCAGCAGAAGCTCTTGGAACAAATAAAAACTTGGGGAGTGGGGGACACAAATGACTTGCACTTAGCTTTCGTTTCATAATTATTGCTTATGAATGCATTTCCAATGTCAGGGTTTTAAGGGGCTGAAGCTCTCTCTTGTCATGCAAGCAGAGTAAGGGAGGAGGAGGCAGAACGATACAAATGAAAGAGGCTTTGCATAGGGAGAAAGCCAATTGGAGAGAGTTAGAGAGAAGAAGGCAGAGATTATGAATGAGGAGAGTTAGCAAGGAGGGGTAAAGTAAGTGAGGAGGAAGTGTAACAGAGTGAAAGTAATTGTGAGAGGGATGGAAAGAGGGAGACAGTGAAGAAGAGGGCCAGAGGCCTGGGAGTTTGAGGGTTCTGCACAGTAGCTGTTCCTAGGACCACACTCTTCTGGACGAAGACCTCAGGTCTTGCTCCTGGAGCCACTCTCCCAGTTTGGGGATCACAGCATGTAGTGCTCCGATTACCACTGGGACTACTGTGAATTTCATCTTCCACATCCAGTCTAGTTCTTCCTTCGGCGCTTGGTAGTTCTCTAGCTTCTCATGCCCTTTCTTCCTGATGTAACCATCACTTGGGATTGCTACACCAATCACTGCTGCTGTCCCCTGTTCCTTGTCGACCACTACAATGTCTGGTTGGTTAGCCAGCACCTACTTTTCAGTCTGGAACTTGAAGTCCCACAGGATCTTAGCTCTGCCATTCTCAGCCACCTTTGGTGGTGTCTCCCATGGGACTTCCAGTCTGTATTCAGCACAGATACCCTGTACGCTATCTCAGCCACTTGGTTATGCCTTTCAGTGTACGCTCGCTCTCCCAGCTAGCATTTTACACCCTGCTACTAAGTGCTGGACTGTCTCAGGGACATCCTTGCACAGCCTGCATCTTGGATCTTGTCTGGTGTGGTAGACTCCTGCCTAAATCGATCTGGTCCTGAGTATCTGTTCTTGTGCTGCTATCATCAGAGCTTCTGTGCTGTCCTTCACTCCAGGCTTTTCTAGCCACTGGTAGGATTTCTCGATTTCAGCTACATCTTCTATCTGTCGGCAGCCCATCCCATGGAGGGGCCTAGTCTTCCATGATACCTCCGCCTCTTCCTCCTTCCCACTCTGCCATCTGCTGCCATAGGTACTCACACAGCAGTTTGCCCTGGGGGGGGGGCATGTACTCATAGATTTGCCTTGTTTTATCCTGTATATTGGCTCTGACACATTTCACATATTGTACAGCCTCAGGCTACTGGACTGTGGATGCATCCCTCTGTGCATTATGGAGAGTTTCCGTATCCTGATATATGTGACCTTTACCTCCCCCTGTTACCAGCTTATTATTCCAGCTCAGTATCTAATGACTTGTAGGTTATATGTGTTGAATGCTTGGATCTTATTCTTCCCATTGAGCTGGCTCCTGAGGACCCTGCCTCACTCTCTGTAGGTATTTTGCTCTAGCTGACTTCCGTGCTGCCTCTTCGTGGTTTCTATTTGCCTGTGGAATACCCAGGAACTTGTAACTGTCCTGTAGGTCTGTTATCCTGCCATCTGGTAATCCAGCCATTTCAGTGCTCACCACCATTCCTCTTTTTGCCACCATTCAACCACACGTGTCCAGTTTGAATCACATCCTGATTGCGTCACCGCAGAGTAGGGTTTATGCTGAGAGAAAATCTGAATCATGTTCACAAATTTTGACCATTAGTACAAGTAATTAATGTATTCTACAACTTAATGATAGTTTACCATTCTGGAGATCACCTATGACCTTATACATAAAAAAAGTAATTGGGTGCATACTATGGCCTAGTCAAATAAAACTGTCCCAGTGATAGCCTTTGACTTGTACTGCATACACAAAGTTGTTTTTTAATGATAATGCTGAAGAATAAATAAAAAAGCAGCAACCACAAATGCATGGGTAAATTTGCATCACCTTAGTAGGTAGACACAAATAATTAACTCAAAACATGACAGTACTTATTTTTACTTGCATTGATGGTGGTAAATTTGGTGGCTCTCATCATCTGACCTAAAAGGTAGCTTTGATTGCAACTAGTTTTTTTTTTAAATGATATTCTCTCAGTTTATATATATATATATATATATACACACACACACACACACACACACACACATATATATATATATATATATATATATATACTTATTTTTTCTTTGCTGCACTTTTTGAATCTTTTCCATTTGTGTTTCTGAAGGTAAGCTGGCTGGTGTGACCTTTGTAAGAAAACATGAACTACATTATGGCTTTGCCTGGGTGTGCTATGGGTTCCCCAGTCTCACCTGTAGCTGAGACACATTTTCCAAACACTGTGTCTCAATTGCTTTCAAACCCCAAAATATGCTGTGCCAGAATTTGGTTCACCCCAACGATCAGGTCCCCCGGCACAAACAGAGCAATGTGGTGTACACAGTTAAGTGCCAGGAGGATTGCCGTGACTTATACTTTGGGAAAACTAATCAGACGATGGCCTAGAGGATGGTACAACATAAGAGAGCTAACATGTCAAGCCAGGACTCCGTTGTTTAGGTCCATCTACAGGCCAGTGGCCTCTCTTTCAGGGGTGAGGATGTGCACATCCTTGATAGGGAGGAACGCTGGCTTGAATGGGGAGTCAAAGAGGCCATCTATGTGAAGAGGGAACGACCATCCCTGAACCAAGTGGGGATCCAAGAGTACATCTGTCGCCGTCTTACAATGCTGTGTTTGCAAACATTCACAAATCCTCTGTGAATAGTACACATGGCCATTGTAGCTCTAGTTACTGGTCACACCCATATTTGCATGTGAAACTTGTCGTTGGTTTGGACGTTATTCATATGTATTGTTCATAAGGGTGAGGATACCTGTAGTCAGTTTAGACTGAAGAAGTCACTTGGTTGAGTAATGAAACGTATCTGTCAATACATTTTGTATCCAGATGAACTGATTAAACTTTATTTGACATGGCTTTGCCTGTAACTTCCAGGCCTCTGACAGGCTCAGTTCATCTGATCCTGTGTCCCCACATGTTCAATTAAAATTCCTTTATAAATGAACCTTTAGCTGTCAGAATTGAGCATCTTTTTTCATTTTGTAATGAATGCTGGTTAAGCAAACTGATCAGCCCCACAGTCTGTGGCACAAACATTTATGCCTTTTTCAACCATACATATTTTCCTACTGATATAGACCGTGAAGGAAATGTGTTGGGTGATTTTTCCCCTCTATTTGTAAACAGATTATGCTATAACTCATGCTATGTGATCATACCATGACTGTGAGCTCAGTTAAGCTAGTTTGCGAAAGCTTACATACAGCCCCTCCAGCCTGACAAGGGAACACAGGTCCTTCTTTTACTTAAAGAGTTGAAAGGAGAGACCATGTGGTGCCTCAATTAGTCAAGAGACACCATGACAACGAAATAGAGTTTAGTCAACACTGGTCATGCTAGTATTAGCTAAAATCCAGTTGTGTCATTTTAGCTTCACATTTCCATAAATGTGCCGACAGCCAATCTTGGAACAACGATGGTGAATAACATCAAGTGCACGACCTGTTATACAGAGAAATGCGAGGCGCTGCTGCTGTCATTACAATCAGTATACATTCAGCATCACCTTGGTCCTATTTCTGCTGTCTCACTCCCAATATTTCCCCCCCAATATGCGGACGGTCAGATGTCAGCCATAAAAGGAGGGCCCTGGGAATCAGGAGTTACTGGAGGATCCTACATGTGCAGAAAACCATCCAACTGTCTATCTTTAAATCCCAAAGCACCATCGGAGTTCACCGTTTATATCCGCTGCCCTTCTTTTCCGGGCCATATTGTCTGCCCAAAGCCAGTCTTTTGCCCGTGCTACAAACCTCTCCTCCACTAGCCACAGTCCTCTCTGCTCTTGGCCAGAATAGACAATTTTCTTTGGCTATACCTCATGCCTCGATGTCAAGCATTCTGACTGTGCTGAGATGAGGATGCAGTATGTGCAAAGCATTTTTTTTTGCTGTAGTTTTTACAGCGGTTTCATTGTAAAGTCTAGGGATCCCCCCCCCACACTTTTTTCTCCTCCTTGCTGATGGGTTGCTTTCTCACTTTCCAACAGCTGCCTCCCCAGAATTAGCTTGCAGTTGGAGTCCATTGTCATCCCACGGCATCAAACATTGATGCTATACTGACAAAATGAAGTGGAGCGTACCCCGTCAACATCTGTATGAGACAAAGCGAATAAAAAACAACCAAACATTTATGTAATTGATATTCAAAAATCAGTGTAGGGGTTTCATATAGGAGTGGAACACCCACCATGTCTCCATATAGACGCCAAAAGATACTTTCTGCTTGAATATACTGACGCTCTGTCAATCATGTCATTATATGAGGCCGTGGGAAGAGCAGTATCAAACTGGATAGGTGATGTTTACTAGAAGCAGCAGGAAGAGGCCCAGAGCGTTCCCAAAGTGCATATTGTCATGTTAACGTTTTCTCTTTTCTCTCCTGCTACTGAACCAGCTGCCATCATGACAGACATTGGTAAGGCACCTGGACAAATTTTCCGAACCACTTATCCTGCTCTCAGGGTCGCGGGGATGCTGGAGCCTATCCCAACAGTCATTATATGTATGTATGTATGTGTGTGTGTGTGTGTGTGTGTGTGTATATATATATATATATATATATATATGTCTGTGTGTGTGTGTGTGTGTGTGTGTGTATATATATATGTCTGTGTGTGTGTGTGTGTGTAGAGAGAGAGAGAGAGAGGGGGAGAGAGAGAGAGAACAGAGTTGTGACATGTATAGAGTCAAAGGAGATTTAAACAAGAGAAATAAAACACTGGTGAGAAAATAAAACATGCAAGGATCCATCCACTCCACCACCACCACCATCAATCTGTGGGCGTGCGGCCCCCAGGGACCCCCTGGCGCTTCCCTCCGCCCAGGGTACAATTCAGTGAGCTGGGCAGAAGATGAAAACATCCCCGGCGGTGTCCCCAGTGTCTGGCTGTGTGTATGAGTGGGTGGGAGCGGGAGCAGAGTGGAACAATAAATGATGGGGGGAGGGGGTGTCATAGAGGGGTGAGATCAAGACGGGTGAGAGAAAGACTTGCACTCACTTTACAGAGAGAGAGAGAGAGAGAGAGAGAGAGAGAGAGAGAGAGAGAGAGAGAGAGAGAGAGAGAGAGAGAGAGAGAGAGAGAGAGAGAGAGAGAGAGAGAGAGAGAGAGAGAGAGAATAAGATACAGTATGTGGGAGAGCTCCCTGAGGGGGTATGAAGGTTTGTCAGCGTGACCTCTCCTTTGCATGCACAATATGAAATATGGGGGCAGAGCAAAGGACCACAGGGGATATGAGCAATCACACTAGTCTTTGAATGTTCTGCCAACAAAGCAGATGCCTTTATATGCTTAATTCTTTAAGAATGAATATTGGCATTATGGTGTGGAAAACCACTTTGATCGAAAAGGGGTGAAATCCAAGAAATTTCTAATAAGCCTTAAATAACCATTTTTTCCACTTGCCAACACAAAAAAAGTGAAAATGTGCAAGATTTTGCTCTCTTTTTTCTTTTTCTTTTTTTTTTGGATGTTGATAACCATTAATGATCCCCGTAGGGAAATTGCGCCCTGCATTTAACCCATCCAAGCTGTGTAGCTAGGAACAGTGGGCAGCTACCGTGCAGCACCCGGGGACCAACTCCAGCTTGTCTTGTCATGCCTCGGTCAAGGGCACAGACAGGAGTGTTAACCCTAACAAGCAAGTATTTTTTGATGGTGGGGGAAACCGGAGCACCTGTAGTAAACCCACGGCAGACACGGGGAGAACATGCAAACTCCACACAGAGGACAGCTTGGGATGACTCCAAGGTTGGACAACCCCAGGGTTCGAACCCAGGCACAAGGCTGGCAGTAGCACTAATGCAGAAGTAGTGACAATTTTATTGGGCACAAGGTGATTTTTCTCTTACCTGGGCATGTTTGCTAATTTCTTGGCTTGCCATGAGATGGCTTGTGCCGAAATGGGCGTGGGAGCGCAGTAGAGGGTTTGTCAGTTGAAATCAGGTGGCACAGTGCTAGTTTGGTGTCAAATAAAACCAAATATTACAAATATTAAACCCGCATCTCCACCGGGTCATGCCACTTAGTGCAGATGCAGGTGTAGTGTGGGAGTTTCCAAGCTTTTGGCAAAGATGCGCTAATGACCAAATTCCCACAAGACACTTTTTATGTACGTTATGTTGACCTATTTTATAAATAATTTAGCAAGTGACTAAAGCTTTTTAATCACAAAACTAAATATTTGCATGTATATCATTGTCCTCCAACATAAAACAGTCAATATGCATCATTGCATGTGGGCAACAACATAATGTCATAGATTTTAATACTTCAATTAATCTCTTTCAACCTGAAAGAATGAACTGATGGCCTAGGTTAATAGATCCAGACTGCACAAGAAAAAGAGAAAGATGCCCTTGAGAACCAAAGATGGGCACAAATACATCAAAAAAGCATTTTGTTACAAATTACAAATATTTTTTCATCAAATGTATCAAAATAAAATACAAAATACTGGTATGAGAAAATGTATTTAATTAGAATATAAATAATTTGAAATGTGAAAATACAAAAATACATTCATACAAACTGATATCACATTTTAGGCATTTAGTTGCCTCAATATGGGTCTGACCTTAACCCCCCTACATTGAAATTAGTTCTGCTGATTTCCCCACGTCATAGATTTGAAGTGGCCAATCAGGATAGCTTGGCAGTGGGAGGCTGGGAATCCAGGGGTGCATGCTGGGTGGTTTCTGTCAGTCAAAGCGAACACTGGCTGACTGAGTGAACAGCCAATTGAAATGCCGCTGGGGGAACTGAACAGTTAGGCCACAGTGATGCACTAGCTCTTTCAGAAGGACAATAAGACTGGGCATCCAGCAGATGCCCTTCTCAAGAGCAATAAATATAAGTGTAGTGGCGTAAGTAAATTTCTGAGATCTCCAACTTTACAAGCAACCAATTGAACAAGTTCAAAATACACATAACAGAACAATTACAGCACAGTATGATACATTACAAAATAGTAGAAGAGAAAGAGAAGCACACTCCATTCCACCCAATGCCAACAACAGGCTAAAAAATATATACACTCCTTTGTGTACCCCCCAAAACTGCATTTCCGTTTTAGTTGCTCTTCAGCACAACTCATTTCTCCGTCAGTTCAGCTGTTAATCACCTTCTGTGAGGGGTAATAAACCATGCCTGTAGAGGAAAAGAGATGATCAACTGGTGCTGATGATGGTAAAGTAATGTTGAATCTCACAAAGAGTAGCTTGATCCAGCGAGGAGAGGTCCTTTCTGAGGTCCTCCAGAAAGTGAAAGGTTTCCAACTCTGCTTTGCTGTGGATTGGCAACATCTCTCTGCCCAATTGGCTCTCAGTTCCTGCTGTTGGGATTGGAAACAGTAGAGGAAAACAGGGAAACAAGGTTGTTATGTTTTTACATTGAATTCAAGAACTTTTAATGTCACAAAAATATTTAAAAACATGGCATGAACCTAGCTACTTATTTATTTTTAATTGATGAATATTCATTGCGGGCGGCATGGTGGCACAGTGGTTAGCGCAGTCACCTCACAGCAAGAGGGTCCTGGGTTCGAGGCCCAGGGTAGTCCAACATTGGGGGTCATTCTGGGTTGACCTCTGTGTGGAGTTTGCATGTTCTCCCTGTGTCTGCATGGGTTTCCTCCAGGTGCTCCGGTTTCTTCCCACAGTCCCACGACGTGTAGGTCAGGTGAATCGACCGTGTTAAATTGTCCCTAGGTATGTGTGTGTGTACACCATTTTTTCTATCTTAATGGGAACCAAATGTCCCCATTAGGATAGAAAAACCAGAAACCACCTACCTTGTGGGGCCATTTTATGGGGCCCCACAAGTAAAATGGTCTATTTTAGGGTTAGGACTTAGTTTTAGGGTTACGGTTAGAATTAGGCTTAGGTTAAGGTTAGGGTTAGGCATGTATTTTGTGTGATTAAATTTAGGGTGAAGGGCTAGGAAATGAATGTAGTCAATGAGGGGGCCCCACAAGTATAGATTTAGATTTGCGAGTATATGTGAGTGTGTGTGTGGGTGTGGGTGTGGGTGTGGGTGTGTGCCTTGTGATGGTCTGGCAGCCTGTTCAGGGTGTCTCCCTGCCTGTCACCCAATGACTGCTGTGATAGGCTCCAGCTCCCTGTGACCCTGAGAGCAGGATAAGTGGTTTGGATAATGGACGGATGGATGAATGGAATATTCTTTGTTGATGATTAATTCATGAAATTGCAGTTTAACCTTAAGACACTGAAGTAAGAGTAGTTTACCCATACCCTGGTCAGAAAGGATGAAGAACTTGTGTTCATTCTCTTCAGCGGTGTTTGTTGAGGCAGTTGAATTTTCTGACGCAAGGCCAAACCCTCCAGCTGAGAGCAGAAACAGTGAACATATCCTCTTTTTCTCTGCAGCTAGTTTGGGAGGCAAGCAACTCATCTTGAAAAACGGGTGGGTTGCTGTAGCTAGGATGGCTTCATTGACATCAGTCTTCAGCTATAAGAAGATACTGAATCTTTTCTCAAATGTATGGTGGCTTGTAAGACATATGAGGAGTACCACAGGTTTGAAGCTTGTAGGTAATGTAGTTTAGCCTGAACAGCAAAGAGGGTAGGTATGAGCTCACAATAGTAGCATGAGGTCTGACCTTGGATGACAAATGCAATGGCATTGGGCTTGAGGACTCTGTGGTATTCCTCAAGGAAATCAAACTGTACCTCTTTGAATGGTGGGAGTTGCAAGGCGGACTTGGTGTCAGGAAGTTTCTCCCGAAGAAATGTCAGCTGACTCAAACAGTCACAAAGAGAATTCAACCTATAAACACAGGTTGCTGGTTGGCCAAGTCATTGATTATTTCTCCATATTTGGTCTTGCAGAAATATTCCATAGGGCTGAATACATGCTCATGGATGAATGATATGCCACCCTCCCATCTTAAATTCTGGTTTGACCAGCTGGCCCCCATTTTCACACTGATATTCAACAAATCACTGCATCTTTGTGAAGTACCCTCCTGCTTCAAGAGCTCCACTATCATCCTGGTCCCCAAGAAGCCCCATATCACAGGATTAAATTACTGCAGGTCCATTGCCCTAACATCTGTGGTCATGAAATCTTTTGAGAGACTGGTGTTGGCCCACCCGAAGGACATCACAGGCCCCCTGCTCGACCCCCTGAAGTTTGCCTACTGAGCAAACAGGTCAGTGGATTATGCAGTCAACAAGGGATTGCACTATATCTCCCAACACCTCGACTCCCCATGGACATACACAAGGGTCCTGTTTGTGGACTTCAGTTCAGCATTCAACACCATCATCCCAGATATCCTCTACTCCAAACTCACCTAGCTCACTGTCGCAGCCCTCATCTGCCTGTGGATTAAAAACGTCCTAACAGACAGGAGGCAGCAGGTGAGGCTGCGGAAAATCACATCCAGCACCCGGACAATCAGCAATGGTGCTCCCCAGTGATGTGTGTTCTCCCTCTACACAAATGATTGGACCTCAGGTGACCCATCTGTTAAACTCCTGAAGTTTGCAGACTCATCACCATCATTGGCCTTATCCAGGATGGTGATGAGTCTGCATATATAGACGGGAGGTTGATCAGCTGGCCCTCAGTGCAGGTGCAGTCATAACAACCAGGAGCTGAACACGCTCAAAACAGTGGAGATGACAGCGGACTTCAGGAGGAGCCCCCCAACACTGCCCCCCTCACTAAACTCAAAACATGGTGTCTATGGTGAAAACCTACAGATGTATGGGTTGCACAATCTCCCATGACCTATGGTGGGCATCCAACATAGACACAATCATCAAAAAGGCCCAGCAGAGGATGCACTTTCTCTGCCAGCTCAAGAAGTTCAACCTGCCTCAGGAAATGTTGATTTCTCTGCACATCCATCACAGTCTGGTTTGGTTTGGCCACCAAACAGTACAGGGACAGATTACAATGGACAGTTAGTTCTGCAGTTAAAATCAATGGTGCCAACCTGCCCTCCATTCAGGACTTATACAACTCCAGACTTAGGAAACAGGCAGGCAACATCACTGCAGATCCATCACACCCTGGTCACAACCTGTTCCAAGTCCTCCCCTCTGACAGGCACTACAGAGCACTGTAACCCAAAGCATGCAGATATAAAAACTTTTTCTTTCTGCAGGTTTTCATTCAAATGAACTCTTAATATTGTCAATTAACCCACCATTTTGTATATACTGTACTGTATATTGTATGTATACTGGTACACTGTCATGTCCATTTACCTCAGACACGTATGTAAGTAACCTGCGCACATCTGTTTCAGCATCTCTGATATATTTTCTGCACCGTATGGCACTTTATCATCTCTTATTTCGCCTGTATCAGTCAATCCTTGTAAAGATTGTTGTGTTGTAGTGCTTTTATTCTGTTAGGCACACAGAGAGGCCACAAAACTGGAGTGAAATTCCATGCATGTGCAAAGCTACAGGGCCAATAAACATGATTCTGATTCTGATTCAGAATGATAGCACACTCTGACACTTCTTCTCCCTCTGGCTCTATTATAACAAATGAAAGATCGTGTTCCTGTTCATCTGTCTTGTCCTTTGTTGAGGAGTTTGATACATTGTCAGTTACAGTATCCACAAAAATATTCGTTGTTTAATTGTTATAATGACAACTGACATGACTGACACAATAGTGTACGTTGTCATTAAAAATAATGTGCAGTTGTTTAAAAAAAAAGAAGTGCACAGTGCTTGTAATGACAATGCATTGAATTGAATTGCATTGCATTGAGTTGCATTGCATAGTGTCAGTTGTGAGTTCATATTCTGAATGGATTTCCTCCAGTAGTTCTGCAGTGCTATTGTAGGTACTATGTGGACAGGGAAAATGTCTGCAAGAGCAGCTGATTTATGTTCAAGTGTGTCTATTTGTATCCAATGTACAGTGAGTCCCATACAATTTTTTATTTATTTATTTATCAATTTTTGGTAGTTGACCAGATAGCTGCAGTGGTGCAAATATGTTGTATGTACTTAAGTCTCTCCTTCAAACTTGTTGTTTTATTATTAAAGTCTTCACTGATTTGATATGTCCCAAGTGTCCACCTGGACATAAGTTTAGCACCTTGGCAAAGCCCCTGCACCAAGTCTATAAATTCCCTATGCTCAACAGTGGCCAACTTGTGCATGCCTTTAGTGACTAAGGATATGGTGAGAGAGTCAATTTTATTTTGTGTCACTGGACCCTGTTCAAATAGAGTAGTTTGATTGTACGAGGTTCTGTTTCTTTCTTTCTTTCTTTCTTTCTTTCTTTCTTTCTTTCTTTCTTTCTTTATTTTTGCTTTTGCTTTTGCCACTGGCAAATTCTTTTTTTTTTTTTTTTGGTGGTGTTAAAATTCCTTTATTTTGACACGGTGCCTTCATTTCAAGTGGGTGTTAAAATGTGAAATTACCGCTAGATATCCACATATTATGACCTAATTTGTTAGTGCACAGATGACACTCAGCCTCTATTTTTCCGTTTGGGATCTGCTTCAATATTTGGAAATCCTGCATTGCACATTTGCGCATTAGTGTGGTTTCTTCTTCTGCAGATGTGGCAGATGATGGACCAGTCTGGTCAGGCTCTGATGATTCATGACCACCCATCCCCTGAGATGACTGACTTCTACTTAAAGAAAAATGTATAAAGATGCAATTAAACTGATTTGGCCTACCAGTTGTGACAAAAACCAACATTATGGAAAAAAAAATACTAAAAACTCACATAAAAAATAATAATAAAAAAGCAGCAGTCTTTTATATGTTACTTAAGCATCACCCAGGAATGGAGTCCGTTCACTTTGAATTTTATCAACACTTAATAATCCATATTGTAAAATATTTTGCACAAAAAGATTAGCAACATTTGGCTTCAGAGTAAGTACCAGAAGTAAAGCTTTTTAATTGATACATGACTTGTGTCTTAAAATCTATGATTTTTTTTTTAAAACCTGAATTTTAACTACTACTGATAATGTATTCCCCTTTCGTAACTGCGTCTACGTTGCGCCCATTCACTGCCAGGCGCCAGCGCAGCGTGTACCGAAATTAACCAAAAATCCCACCTTAGATCAATATATACGCCGTTAACTAGCGCCGGGGCCTTCGACTGTGCCACGACCCAGAAAACAGAGCCCGTACTGTTATGAAGACTAACTCCCAAATCACAAACTACAGTTAGGAGTGCACCAGTGTGCACAACGCGCCTCTGCAAGATAAGCCCTCAATGCAGATGCATGGTTCATGGTTCATGTGATAAAGCTACAACGGAGGATGATACCAGTTTCTGACAAAGGTTGGAATTTAGTGTTTGCGCTTTTTTTTGGTTGCTCACGTTGGGTAAATTATGTGGACGGCCTTCCAACATTAAGTTAATCTACAGCTAAATCAAATGCAGTTTTTTAGCACTAACATGTTTTGTGTGAGTGATTTTGCATCTTGGAGGCACGTGGGCTGCATGTGAATGTGCATGAAAACGCGCTCATGTGTGTATGTGTGTGTGTGTGTGTGTGTGTGTGTGTGCAGCCGATGCAGAGCAAGAGAGAAAACTGAAGTGTTTAAGAGTTCTGTGAGCGGGAAAAAGAAATAAAAGCGGAAGATGAGGTCTTTGTCATCTGGCAGTGCGGTTTGTACTTCATGGAACAGATTTGTGCTGAATCACTAAAAGTAGTTGCTGTATCATCACTATGGTAATATCTGAAGAGGGACATAACACTTTATTAGAGAACCACAACACAACCACAAGAGTCGGTAAACCAATTTTAAACATATTGTGTACAAGTGCACTTCAATGCTGCCATATTTGAACAAAGTACTCCTCACGCTGTAGAAGTAATGGAAAGCAAAATCCCTTATTTACTGAGAAATCAATGGAGACGTTTTGAAGGGACTGATGATAGCTCTGCTACAAATAGAGAAAGATCAATTATGAAGAAAAAATATTGTGTTGTATAAGTATTATATACACTGCTCAAAAAAATAAAGGGAACACCTAAAAACACAATATAGACCTCGATGAATGAAATATTACAGCTGAAAATCTTTATTTATTAGACAGAGGAATGTGTTTAGAGCAAAATAACCTAAGAATGATCAATGGAAATCAAAATCATTAGCCCATTAAGGTCTGGATTCAGAATCATACTCAAAATCAAAGTGGAAAATGAGAACATAGGCTGATCCAACTTCTGTGGAAATTCTTCAAGACGATTCAAAATGAGGCTCAGTAGTGTGTGCGGCCTCCATGTGCCTGTATGCGCTCCCTACAACGTCTGGGCATGCTCCTGATGAGACGACAGATGGTCTCCTGAGGGATCTCCTCCCAGACCTGGATCAGGGCATCGGTCAACTCCTGGACAGTCTGTGGTGCGACATTGCGTTGGCAGATGGTACGAGACATGATGTCCCAGAGGTGCTCGATTGGATTCAGGTCTGGGGAACGTGCAGGCCAGTCCATAGCATCAATGCCCTCGACATACAGGAACTGCTGACACACTCTGGCCACATGAGGACGAGCATTGTCATGCATGAGCAGGAACCCAGGGCCCACTGCACCAGCATATGGTCTGACAATGGGTCTGAGGATCTCATCCCGGTACCTAATGGCAGTCATGGTACCTCTGGCTAGCACGTAGAGGTCTGTGCGGCCCTCCAAGGATATGCCTCCCCAGACCATCACTGACCCACCGCCAAACCGGTCATGCTGGAGGATGTTGCAGGCAGCAGAACGTTCTCCACAGCGTCTCCAGACTCTCTCACGTCTGTCACATGTGTTCAGTGTGAACCTGCTCTCATCTGTGAAGAGCACAGGGCGCCAATGGCGATTCTGCCAACCAAGATGTTCTCTGGCAAAGGTCAATCGGGCTGCACGGTGTTGGGCTGTGAGCACAGGCCCCAATTGTGGACGTCGGGCCCTCATACCATCCTCATGCATTCTGTTTTTCACTGTTTGAGCAGAAACCTGCACATTAGTGGCCTGTTGAAGGTCGTTTTGTAGGGCTCCGGCAGTGCTCCTCCTGTTCCTCCTTGTACAAAGGACCAGATAGCGGTCCTGCTGCGGGGTTGTTGTCCTCCTGCAGCCCCCTCCACGTCTCCTGGTGTACTGGCCTGTCTCCTGGTACCTCCTCCATGCTCTGGACACTGTGCTGGGAGACACATCAAATCTTCTTGCCACAGCACGCATTGATGTGCCATCCTGGATGAGCTGCACTACCTGACTAACTTCTGTAGGTTGCAGATACCGCCTCATGCCACCTCTAGTAGTGAGGGCACTAGCAAAATGAAAAACTAACCAAAGATCGGCCAGAAAAGATGAGGGCAGGCAAATGGTCCGTGGCCACCACCTGCAAATCCATTCCTTTTATAGGGGTTGTCTTGCAAATTGTCTAATTTCCACCTGGTGGAAATTAGACAATTTACCAACAGGTGAAATTGATTCACAAATCAGTGTTGCTTCCTAACTGGACAGGTTGATATCTCAAAAGTGTGATTGACTTGGAGCTACATTGCATTGCTTATGTGTTCCCTTTATTTTTTTGAGCAGTATATATATATATATATATATATATATATATATATATATATATATATATGACTGTAATACTGAACAACAACATCAATGATAAAAGCAACAGGTCATTCCTGGATTACATTGATAGAAGTAATACACAAAATGACTACATAAAGGACCTCCATACAGGTTGGTTGCAGCTACATTTATGCATGCAAACCTATATACATAGCCCATATACACATGACATACACTGGGGCATTTTGTTTAATGGCGCTTTGGCAGAGGGGACATAACTCCTGCCATAGCATACCCATTTCCAGGCCAGGGATTTGTATCTGCGACCAGATGGGAGTGGTGTGAAGAATGGATTGAGAGGGTGGCTGGGGTCATCTGTAGACATTTTATCAGGTTATAATTTAAATTTTTTGTTTCCTTTTCTTCTGCAATGCCTGCATCAATGTCTCAAGTCAGCATCAATAGCTAATGTTAGTTAGCCAGCTGTTCATCTCACTCCAGTCACTGAAATGTTTGCCAGCAAAGATCTACAAGCATATCTAATAAATAAATAAATACATACATAAATACATAAATAAATACATAAATATATCTCACAAACTCACTAACAAATAAAGATACCTGCCTAGCCTTCTCTGACACTTTTTTTTCTATAATATGATGTCTACCGCTCTGCTCTGGTCATTAGTCTTCTTCTTTTGGCTTATTCTCCATTTCTCAGGGGTCACACAGCGGATTTTCCAGTTTCCATAGGTAAACTGTGAGGGCACAGCACCAATGGCGGCCGTTGTTAACCCGGGCCTTGACCGATCCGGTATGGAGACTCGATCAATCCGGTATGGTCTTGGCAGTCCTCATACTGGTTTGGCAACATGTTACATCGGATGCCCTTCCTGACACAACCACTACCCCTATGGACAGGGGCACCGGTAAAGCGCTGGATGCCATCCCCAGTAGTCATGGACTTAGGCCCATGCCTGTTGCTCAACTCTGGTGGTTGGTTTTCTAAAATACACTGTCTCCCCTGATTGATCCAGGAGGTCAGGAAATATAATTTAATTAAGTGCAGGCAGGATGGAATCAAAAATCATCCATATATCACATTATGGTGATGACACACAACTTTATCTTTTCAATCCCATTTCATGTATTACCACAGTGATTCTCAATCAGGTCCTCAGGTACCATCAGTACTGCTGCTTTTGTATTCTGTTTTTCCCCCATTCTTTTTCCCCCCACTCTTCTGAGCCGTCCAGGTTTCTGCTCCACCCCCTCTGCTGATCTAGGGAAGGCTGCACACTACCACATGCCTCCTCCGATACACGTGGAGTCGCCAGCTGCTTCTATTCACCTGACAGTAAGGCATTTCCCCAGAGGGCCATAGCGTGTGGGAGGATCACGCTATTCTCCCCAGTTCCTCCTCCCCTCCGAACAGGTGCCCCGACTCACCAGAGGAGGCGCTAGTGCAGCGAACAGGGCACCTACCCACATCCGGCTTTCCACCCATAGACATGGTCAATTGTGTCTATGGGGATGCCTGACCAAGCCAGAGGAGGTAACACTGGGATTTGAACCGGCAATCTCTATTCTGCCAGGTTGTTCATTACATTCACCTTTTCCAGTTATTCAATTCAACCCAGTTAGCAATCCGATGGTCCACCGGAAATATCGGACATTTCAGGTTATCTATTTTAGCTTGCACTTTTTTCCACTTCTAAATGTATGGTTAAGATAAAGTGTGTTGGATTGGACTTGCTGAAACGTGTCTGACGCTCCTGTTGCGATGTGCCATAAGGTTGAGTCCAGCAGTGGCCCTGTGTCAAAAATCTACAAAATGAAGCCTGTGAGTACAATGATACCATAACTTACATACACTATGAAAATAAATAGATAAATAAATAAATATACTTTTTGAAAATAAGTTCCAGGTTATAAAAAGCCACAATTATCCTCTAATCAGTGAAATCAGCTGGTGTAGTGCTGGGTCGTATAGAAAACACATGGCTCCCCATGACGTGATTGACAAGAACAATGCATAATGCAGAGCTTGCCATAATCATATATGAACAATGTAGAGTTCACTTATTTTCAACAGTTGTACATGCTATTTAAAATTATTTGTGTCATCTTTTTTTGTTTTTGTGCTTCACTTTATTTTTCTGCTTTTCGTCACATTACTATCATCAATTGCAAAGCGACCACAAATACTTTGTTACTCTATACATGTAGAGTATTGATGCATGAATTACACAGCTATACCAAAGTTATCCATTGGGACTTTAATATAGCACCACTGCCATCCCTCCATGCCTCCATCTGTCCCTCTGTTCTCTTTGCCCTCCCCCTTCCACTCTCGCTCCATCCACCTATCTATCCATCCATCCATCCATTCAGCCCATGAGTCAGTGTTTTAGAGCCTTAGGGAGTCTGGCAGGCTGTCTACCACTTCGTCACTGACCTTCCTCCCTCAGCTCTTCCTACACTATATCCTTTATATTTCGTTATCCTCGCTCACACATCAGCTTGCCCTCTGCCCCTCTTCCTTTCCTTGTTTCCCAGGATTTCATATATCACTTCTCTCCCTCTCTGTTTAACCCTTTTCTCTTTACTCGTAGCGTCTGTATTCTAGCTCTGCCGCTCACTTTCCTCCCCCTGCCTTGGGTGGTCTCTCCCTCTCCTTACTCCTCTTTCTGCATGCACATTGATTAACGCTGCATAGTGGCCTGCACAATCCCTCACACCTGGTGCCATCCCTTCTGATCTCCCCCCTCCTGGCAATGGCTCCCCATGGGTTTCATCACATGTAAGAGGTACTAAACACTCAATGTGCTGGAAAAAGAAATAAACCCACTTTATTTCACATTGTATTCTTACAACGAATGTGTTCTCTGCTTTTAAGCCATCCTGTTGTATAGGAGCACTGGGCAGCTGCAGCCGCCGGGGACCACCTCCAGTTCTTCTTTCCACTGCCTTGCTCAGGGGCACAGACAGGAGTATAAACCCTATCATGCATGTCTCCTTGATGGTGGGAGGAAACCGGAGCACACCCACGCAGACATGGGGAGAACTTGCAAACTCCACACTGAAAGGACCTGGGGCGGCCTGGGGTTCAAACCCAGGACCTTCTTGCTGTGAGGCAACTGTGCTGACCATTGGACCACTGTGTCATGGTTTGTTTTTTTAGCTCTAAACTAAATGATATGACTGTACACTGACACATCCGTAGAAATAGAAAAGAAAAGATGACATCTAGACACACATCGAGACACGTGTGTGTGTCTGATCGACGAACACATAACCACATTCACAAATATGGACTCCCTCCTCCCCCTTCTATCTCACACACATCCATCCGACCATGCACAGCCCTAGCAGTCTGTGTGTGTGTGTGTGTGTGTGTGTGTGTGTGTGTGTGTGTGTGTGTGTGTGTGTGTGTGTGTGTGTGTGTGTGTGTGTGTGTGTGCAGGAATGCAACCCAGTGTGTATCACTTCATTAAGAGAAGGAGAATGAGAGATTACGAGGGAGAACAAAACTCCGTATTTCTTAGTCAAAACTACTTCCAGTAGTATACCCACGATGGCTTGAAGATACGAAAAGATAAAGGAATGCAGCTCCTATTCTATTTTACTAACACCTGAACCCCCCCCACACACACACACACACACACATGCAAGAAGGTTAATGGTTTAGTGTTTGCAGCTGGGGAGGGTTTTGTGAGGCGCCGGCGTGGAAGCGAGGGAGAACCATCTGCAGATCTGCTGATCCAGCATCAGCTGGAGAGGTGATGGAAGGTGAACGGAATTATCGGAAGCAAGGAAGATGCAAGGATACAAGCGGTGGATTAAAAGAGGGAACAACCTAAACCGTGAGGTTGCAAAGTGCTTTGTCTAAAAACTCAGATGTGGTGGTTGATCTTAGTATCGTCACTTTGCAAGCAGGTCTGGCCTCTGTTTGTCCTGCATGACTGCATGCGATCAAATTTCGATTTACAGAGCATTTGATTTCTTCAGCACAACGAAGTACTGCCACTCTCTATCGCCACCATTATTGCTCAGTATCCTGCAGTATCACATGGTGTCTTATTGGTTCAGCACCTTGGTTAATCCTCCAGAGCTGAGGATTTAGGGCCGACCGTTCACAATGAGAGGGAGGCTAGATGTATAAGGGGGACTTAGTTTTGACCATCCCTATGCCTCATGCCGATTATAATTCCAGCTAAGGGAGCCGTATAAGGTTAGTGATAAACGTCTTCCTCTGCAAACTGGTGAAGGCTGCAGAGCCTGCAGCCTGCTTAATGTATTTCGGAGAAAAACATAAAATACATTTGTCTCTCCTGCTGTCACAATCGTGACTCAAACTGACAAAAGATGGAATTTTTTTTTTCTTGAAGTGAAAGCGTACAAAACGACCGAGTGGAATTCCAAGGATAAACGGGAAAACATTTTGAAGAAAATCACATATTGATTTTTTTTTTTTTTTTTGCTCAATAACTGAATACATGACATGTATTGGTGTTCAGGGTGAAGGATCTGGTTAGCTATGCAATGTGTCACGGTTAGCTATTTATACAGTATATGTGTGTGTGTGTGTGTGTGTGTGTGTGTGTGTGTGTGTGTGTGTGTGTGTGTGTGTGTGTATGTGTGTATGAATATATATGTATGTATGTATGTATGTATGTATGTATGTATGTATGTATGTATGTATGTATGTATGTATGTATGTATGTATGTATGTATATGTGTGTGTATGTATATATGTATATATGTATGTATATACATACACACACACACACAAACATATATATATATATATGTGTGTGTGTGTGTGTGTGTGTGTGTGTGTGTGTGTGTGTTGACCTTAAGGTCATGAACATGGGGAGCACAGATGAGGAAGTGATTTAGAGGTAATAATGGGAATAGCATATTCACAGCTAAATGAATAGACAGATCAACCAGTATGTGTCAATGGAACCAACAACAGAACTATGAAAACAAGATTTTGAAAAGGAAGGACATAAAGCACAGTAAGTCATGGTGCAATCTGAACGAGCAGACCTGTTAAAGACATATTATTCATGCCGAGGTAAAATATGAAACAAATAAATAGGTGCGCCGAGAAATAGAGCGCTGACGATATTCAGCCGCGTAAGGTCAGTCGAATCAGAAATGGAAAGAAGCAAATTTACAAGCGGTGGCATGAAATCCTGGGTAGATTGCGAAGGATGTGATGGGGGGAGGTGGCAAATGGATTTCAAGAAAGGAACAACAAACCACCAAAAGGGGCTGCGGGCTTGATTATATGTCTGTATTTCCCTGTAAAATGGTTCAGTTTTGAAGCTGCTGGGCTGAATTATTATTTCACACCAGCTTTAGGATATGTTCTGCTGCTGATCACTGCACAAAAACGCACAAATACACCATGCACACACAACGACCTCCCCTAACGACCTTGCCGATTACATGAGTTTGATTGTGACGACCCCATACCTTTATTTCATAGAGTAATTATTCAGTTAGGCATCACTGAGCCCCGTCTGTCAATATATTTCTATATAAGTGTGTACTTTTTCTTCTATCATTTTAATAACTCATCAGCTAATTGCAAGCATGATGTCTCTATCCCCATGTTTTCCATATGTATGTTAATAAATACCATTCCTTTGTAAACTGGAGGTGCATTCGTGCAACATTGATCATACATTAACATACCAGACCTTTGCACAAAGCTATTATATGCTATTTTATATGAAATATGAAAGAGCATAGACAATCAAAGGCAACAATAGGTTTGCTTTTTACCATTGGGGGCATTGGGAAGAACCAGTCTGCACCCTGCTACGATGAAGCAGATGTACATCAGCCATGTTTGTTGAAAAGGCCTTCGCAATGCATGTAGGCTAGTGGTCCTAGCTTTCATTTGCACAAATGTATGTGTTTTCAGGACAGTCACAGCACGCTCCCTTGACAGACAGTTGTGTGTTATGACGCACTGGCCAGCTCGGGTTTTAATACTCTTAACTGCCTCTGTGACTCTAAAGACTACAGGGTGGGCAATGTGTCCATGACAGTCAACATTTCCAAAAAATATGCTTTACATTATTTTCAAAAATTATAAGCCACTTTATTTGTCATTGTATTCTGACAACGACTTGTATTGTCACAGTGAACGTGTTCTCTGCATTTAAGTCATCCTATTGTACGGGAGCAGTGGGCAGCTGCAGCACCCGGCGACCAAATCAACTTCTTCTTTCCACTGCCTTACTCAGGGGCACAGGCAGGAGTACCCTGTAGCACCCCGGAGGATCCCCACGCAGACACGGGGAGAACATGCAAACTCCACACCGAAAGGGACCTGAGATGGCCCCGGGTTTGAACCCAGGACCTGCTTTCTGTGAGGCAGCAGTGCTAACCACTGGGCCACCGTGCCATCACAATAGTCACAATAACTTTAATGCCACTTAGATTTACATTTCTTACACGGGGAACGAGTAGATTTCAAATTTCAGTTGGACTTTAAGTCACAGATGTATGTGCATCAACCTTTCAACACAGAAGAACTCTGATCCTGCAGCCCTTCCAACAGACATTCACAACATCACTTTACCGACGCCATGGCAACCGATCTGACTCACCCCACTGTCATGAGATGCCATGTAAACATCTACAGTATAGACAGAGGGAACACTCACTACCCCAGAGACACATCAAACATGTGCATGTGTTTATCACACTGGCGGTCAACCCTTGCATTAAAAGAATAACTAATGAATTTAAGAGGTCAGAAAAAAACCACCTTTGTTTCAGTAATTGAATTATTAAGACAGTTGGGCAGCAGACAGTCACTTAACAGTGGATGTCACATTGCCACTTCCGAATCAGACACATGAAACTCTTTCAGCATAAAGGTATAGATTCACATTGTGTGGGTGGATGGGTGGGAGTTGCTTATCCTGTTGCCATGATAACCGAACTGCAAAGGAAATATATGTGTTTCACGTGTAAAAACTGTCGAGGCTGGCCCTTTGAAGCATCAAATTCAAATATATATATATATATATATATATATATATATATATATATATAAAGTTTTTTTCTCCCTTTGCAGAAAGCATTATGGTATGCATGAGTTTCTCCCTGTTGCTATGACACACCTATTCTGCTTGTTCTCATAACCATGGTTACTTACCAGCGCTATGTTTTACATTCTATAGATTTGAGCGCAAAAGTAGAACAGCCCCCTAGAAACACAAACTGGAGCATTTTCCTGCCCGTGGTCCTGATAGCTGCGCTTCTCTGTTTTTTTCTTTTTCTTTTTCATGCATATCTTATTGGGTCTCTTTAGTTTAAGCATGTTTAGTGCTAAGTGATGAGTACACGAGTATAAAGTATACACATAAGTAAGAAAGATGTATACAATAGACTCCTTGTTTTGTCTGTCTCATATCCAGCTCGCCTATGTAGAACAATACCCTCACAACAGCGCTGATGATATGAAATGTGACTGTGAGGAAGAGAAGATTCTCTCTCTCATAGTCACACCAGTTGGTGTGAGAGAGAGAGACTGGAAAAAAAACAAAAAAAACAAGAGAGGACTGATGGGAAATCTGATGGGGATACTGAGAACGGAAGGAAAGGGGATTAAACTCACCAGGAAGGCGCTGTTTACTTAAGTGACACAAGGTTGATGGGTAGAATTTAAGAAATCAGGTAAAAATGTTCCACACTCTTGTACCGGAGGTGGTGGTATGCACCTATAAAGTTGTTTGTGATCTGCCAGTAAATGGCTGAATGGCTGGTTCGTTGGATTATAAAAGTTACCCCTGCTAGTTTATGTTGGCTGGGCGCGCCACGTCTGCTCGTTGTTTTGCACCTGTAGCTTCAGTTTCTGTAAGGAGCTTTTTCCCATTAAAGACTTGCCTTATCCCAGCCTGTCTCCGCTGCCTCTCGCCATAACACAAGCCATTTTATTCAAAGCCTGAGTCTTCATCCTGGTCAGTGTTTACCTCCCACCCCAGGCCAGAATGAATTACACACTGCAAACCCTGGCCGACCAGATTACCGGCTTGGAACAAAAACATGTGGGCTCAATGTTCATAATCCTTGGGGACTTTAACAGGGCCAAGTTAAACCACGAACTACCAAAATACAGACAGCATATTAATTGTCTCACCAGGGAAAATGACTCACAGGACCACTGCTACACAAATTTTAAAGTATATTGCTCTGTTCCTCCGGTCAGCTTTGGGGCACTCTGCTCACTGCTTGGTTCATCCTGTTCCAACCTACAGGCAGAGACCAGAATCTGCAGAGCCGGTGGTCAGAACGGTGAAGAAATGGACCAGTGAAGCAAAGCAGGAACTGAACGACTGTTTTGACTGCACCCATTGGGAGTGTTTGTGAAGCGTCGACTGGTAACCTGGATGAGCTTAAACTGTGACGTCAGCTTCTGTGAAGGCCTGTGTGTGCCTACCAAGGCATTCTGCAAATATAAGAGTAGCAAGCCATGGTTCACAGCCAAACTAAGACAACTTCATTATGTCAAGCAGGATGCCTACAGTAGTGGGGATGGAGCCCTGTACAAGCGGGCCCGAAATTCACCGACAAATGAGATCAGAGTGGCTAAAAGAAGCTACACCGAAAACCTGTCAGTGTGGACGAGGGTGCAAGACAGCACAAACTACAGAAGACCCCCCCCCCCATGCTGAGGCAAACAGAGACCTGAATGTCTCCCACTTCAGGTCTGTGAGGGACAAAGTCACACCCTTCGCCCACTCCAGCCCAATGACAACAGCCCCCATAACACCTCTGGAAACCCCCCACCCCCCACACAGACACACTCTCTCCCCCGCTGGTACTTACGCTGCACTCAAGATACGCATTGTACCTTGAGACAGAAGCCCAGGTTAAGCACTGGATCCAGATCCGTCCCGTCTTAAAGCCTGCTCTGACCAACTGGCTCCAATCTTCATGCAGATCTTCAGCAGATCCCTGGAGCTGTGTGAAGTCCCCTCCTGCTTCAAACGCTCAACCGTCATCGCAGTCCTCAAGACCATCACAGGACTGCATGACTGCAGACCTGTCGCTCTGGCATCTGTGACCATGAGCTGTTTCTAACGATTGGTGTTGGCCCACCTGAAAAACGCCACAAGACACCTGCTGGACCCCCTGCATTCTGCCTACTGGGCAAACAGGTCAGCGGACGATGCAGTCGACATGGGACTGCATTACAGCCTGCAAAACCTCGCATATGCCCAGTGACGTATGCGAGGATCCTGTTTGTGGACTTCAGCTTTGCACTCAACACCACCATTCCCGAAATCCTCTTCGCAGTATATCCTGCAAGACTGTGGTGATGACCATGGACTTTAGGAGCCCCCCCCCCCCCACCAGCACTGATCCCCTGCACAATAATCAGCAGTCCTCCGTCAACCTTGGAGACCTTCAAGTTCCTGGTAACTACCATTTCCAAAGACCTGAAGTGAGGGGGCCCACATCAACTCCATCCTCAAAAAGGCAAAGCAGCTATTAAGGAAATGCGGTCTGTCGCAGAAGCTGATGAGCCGGCTCTCCACCGCAGTCACCGAATCTGTGCTGTGCATGTCCATCATGGTCTGGTTCTGTCTGAGCAGCAGCAAAACAGGATAGGAACAGGCAGCAGCATACAGCAGAAACATTTTTAAAAATTAAGAAAAAACATTGGTGCTCCACTGCCTACCCTGAAGCACTTGTACAACTCTAGCGCATGAAAACGGCAGAATCATCACAGACCCCCCACCACACACACACACACACACACACAAACACAAGACAGTCTGTTTGAACTCTTTATTTCTTTTACTATAGCGGTTTGTCTGTGAAGTGGTTTGAGATCGGTCCCCCCCAGATGAGATGCGCTACACAAACTCGGTTTATTATTATTGATAATAATAGTCGTACCCTCTGGCAGGCGCTACAGAGCAATGTGCACCAAAACCACCAGACAAGGGAACATTTTTCCCCCTCTCATGAACACTTAACAGCATGGTGCAATAAATGGACACTTATTATTTAAATATAACACTTTGTAAATAGCCCCCTCTAGTCAAGATGTCTGACTTGCATATATACGATGTGCAATGCAAATGTACAATTCTAAATACACATAAAACTGTTTACTGGTAACTAATCATTATCATAATTATAACACTATATAATGCATATAATACATTAGAATGACATCCAAGCATAATGCATTACAGTTATAATATTAGTATATAACATATGTAAGCAATATAATATAAGATAATAATAGGATTTTTATTATTCAGCCGTACAGAAACTCTGCATAGTTTTGACATACTTGTTGTGCATGCATTCTTACCTCCAGTATTTTATTTATTCCATTTCTTTCTTCTTTTTTCTTCCTGTGTGATGTATGCAGGTAATAGAAGCTGCTGTACACCAGAGATAAATTCCTTGTATGCATAAGCACACATAGCTAATAAAATTGATTCTGACTGCAGTATATATTTTTATTCTTGTCCAACACTTTCACAAGTATATGCAGGATCCTAAAAAATGAACTATATGTATATATATATATATATATATATATATATATATATATATATATATATATATATATATATATATATATATATATATATATACACTACCGTTCAAAAGTTTGGGATCACCCAAACAATTTTGTGTTTTCCATGAAAAGTCACACTTATTCACCACCATATGTTGTGAAATGAATAGAAAATAGAGTCAAGACATTGACAAGGTTAGAAATAATGATTTGTATTTGAAATAAGATTTTTTTTACATCAAACTTTGCTTTCGTCAAAGAATCCTCCATTTGCAGCAATTACAGCATTGCAGACCTTTGGCATTCTAGCTGTTAATTTGTTGAGGTAATCTGGAGAAATTGCACCCCACGCTTCCAGAAGCAGCTCCCACAAGTTGGATTGGTTGGATGGGCACTTCTTTGAGCAGATTGAGTTTCTGGAGCATCACATTTGTGGGGTCAATTAAACGCTCAAAATGGCCAGAAAAAGAGAACTTTCATCTGAAACTCGACAGTCTATTCTTGTTCTTAGAAATGAAGGCTATTCCATGCGAGAAATTGCTAAGAAATTGAAGATTTCCTACACCGGTGTGTACTACTCCCTTCAGAGGACAGCACAAACAGGCTCTAACAGGTACTATTTAATGAAGATGCCAGTTGGGGACATGTGAGGCGTCTGTTTCTCAAACTAGAGACTCTAATGTACTTATCTTCTTGCTCAGTTGTGCAACGCGGCCTCCCACTTCTTTTTCTACTCTGGTTAGAGCCTGTTTGTGCTGTCCTCTGAAGGGAGTAGTAGCAGATGAAAGTTCTCTTTTTCTGGCCATTTTGAGCGTTTAATTGACCCCACAAATGTGATGCTCCAGAAACTCAATCTGCTCAAAGAAGTGCCCATCCAACCAATCCAACTTGTGGGAGCTGCTTCTGGAAGCGTGGGGTGCAATTTCTCCAGATTACCTCAACAAATTAACAGCTAGAATGCCAAAGGTCTGCAATGCTGTAATTGCTGCAAATGGAGGATTCTTTGACGAAAGCAAAGTTTGATGTAAAAAAAATCTTATTTCAAATACAAATCATTATTTCTAACCTTGTCAATGTCTTGACTCTATTTTCTATTCATTTCACAACATATGGTGGTGAATAAGTGTGACTTTTCATGGAAAACACAAAATTGTTTGGGTGATCCCAAACTTTTGAACGGTAGTGTATATATATATATATATAAATGTGTGTGTGTGTGTGTGTGTGTGTGTGTGTGTGTGTGTGTGTGTGTGTGTGTGTGTGTGTGTGTGCGCGTGTGTATTCTGCATCTTTCACTGGATTTATGGCAAAATAATTCAAAACTATAAGCTAACAAGTAAAGTTTTAACAATCAGCTGCAGAGAAGGTGTATTTACCTTCTCCCGAGAGCAGCAGCTAAGGATCAGGGCAGATATCCAGCAACTGAGCTAAGCTAGGCTAAACACCACATCCACAGCTCGCTCAAACTGCACACTGACCCCTTCGTAAGTAGGACTCATGGTAACTAACCGACTATCACGTTAAACTGGCGCGGGCTGTGTTGTAAAGTAGGTAAATATCAACACACGAGGATAAACTGACACCTGGCCGCACTTCCTCATATCTCATGCAGCCAACAGACACCTGCCGAGTGGCTGTCATGGGCAGAGATGGGGGGGGAACAGAGAGAGGATGTGATGGGTAAAAAAGGCAAACGGAGAGAAAGAGAGCTAGAGAGGGAAGGACAAGTGTAAGAGGCTTAACCATCCCAAAAGAACGCCCGTGTTGCGTCAGTGCTAAAAATATAAATTCCTATCAAAATAATAACAAATATCAAGCAATTAAAATGTGCAGCGTGATAGCGGGATCGAGCTGGTTGGACAAATAAGAGATGCCTATCGCCACGCCGCAGTTAATGACCTTACTGTAGGAATAGTGGGAATTCACTTGGCCCGCTGAAGGTCAACGCCATTTGCCTTTGCTAAGTTTGTGACGCATTGCAACACTAACCACAAGCTTTTGCAATGAGTATCTGACGTCACTGTACGTCATAGCTCCACTAAAACGCCCCCCAGGGGCATCTGAGTGGCATGGCGGTCTATCTCATTGCCTACCAAAACGTAGATTTCTGGTTCGAATCCCTGTTACCTCCTCCCTACAGACACAATTGGCCGTGTCTGTGGGTGGGAAGCCGGATGTGGGTATGTGTCCTGGCCCTGCCCTCCTCTGGTGGGCCGGGGCGCCTGTTCGGAGGGAGGGGGAACCGGAGGGAATAGTGTGATCGGCCCACACACTATGTCTCTCTGGCGAAACCCTGCACTGTCGATCGGCAGAGGGATTGGAGCTGTGACCGGGGCAGCTCGCAACACTGGGGTAATTGGCCTCATACAATTGGGGGGGGGACACACCCCAGACAGAGATACACAGATGTACACATTGTATAGACATTCATCCATCTATTATCCAAGCCGCTTATCTGAATTCGGGTTGCAGGGGTGCTGGAGCCTATCCCAGCAGTAATTGGGTGGCGGGGGGGGGGGGACACCCTGGACAGGCCGCCAGTCCATCACAGGGCCCACACACCCACACACATTCAAACCTAAGGACAAATTAGTACGGCCAATTCACCTGACCTACATGTCTTTGGATTGTGGGAGGAAACCGAATCACCCGGAGGAACCCATGCAGACACGGGGAGAACATGCAAACTCCACACACAGCATGACCCGTAACCCCCAAGGCTGGACAATCCCGGGGTTCGAATCCAGGACCTTCTTGTTGTGAGGTGACTGTGCTAACCACTGTGCTGGCCATTGTATAGGCAGTGTACTAAAAAAATGTAGTAGTGAGTGAGAGTGCGTCCATCTCTTTGTATGCATGGGGGTTAGGGTTTAAAGGTTCCCATGTATGAGAGTTTTCCCACTGAGCCAAATATACTGCTCAAAAAAATAAAGGGAACACATAAGCAATGCAATGTAGCTCCAAGTCAATCACACTTTTGAGATATCAACCTGTCCAGTTAGGAAGCAACACTGATTTGTGAATCAATTTCACCTGTTGGTAAATTGTCTAATTTCCACCTGGTGGAAATTAGACAATTTGCAAGACAACCCCTATAAAAGGAATGGATTTGCAGGTGGTGGCCACAGACCATTTGCCTGTCCTCATCTTTTCTGGCCGATCTTTGGTTAGTTTTTCATTTTGCTAGTGCCCTCACCACTAGAGGTGGCATGAGGCGGTATCTGCAACCTACAAAAGTTGCTCAGGTAGTGCAGCTCATCCAGGATGGCACATCAATGTGTGCTGTGGCAAGAAGATTTGATGTGTCTCCCAGCACAGTGTCCAGAGCATGGAGGAGGTACCAGGAGACAGGCCAGTACACCAGGAGACGTGGAGGGGGCCGCAGGAGGACAACAACCCCGCAGCAGGACCGCTATCTGGTCCTTTGTGCAAGGAGGAAAAGGAGGAGCACTGCCGGAGCCCTACAAAACGACCTTCAACAGGCCACTAATGTGCAGGTTTCTGCTCAAACAGTGAGAAACAGAATGCATGAGGATGGTATGAGGGCCCGACGTCCACAATTGGGGCCTGTGCTCACAGCCTAACACCATGCAGCCCAATTGACCTTTGCCAGAGAACATCTTGGTTGGCAGATTCGCCATTGGCGCCCTGTGCTCTTCACAGATGAGAGCAGGTTCACACTGAACACATGTGACAGACGTGAGAGAGTCTGGAGACGCTGTGGAGAACGTTTTGCTGCCTGCAACATCCTCCAGCATGACCGGTTTGGCGGTGGGTCAGTGATGGTCTGGGGAGGCATATCCTTGGAGGGCCGCACAGACCTCTACGTGCTAGCCAGAGGTACCATGACTGCCATTAGGTACCAGGATGAGAGCCTCAGACCCATTGTCAGACCATATGCTGGTGCAGTGGGCCCTGGGTTCCTGCTCATGCATGACAATGCTCGTCCTCATGTGGCCAGAGTGTGTCAGCAGTTCCTGTATGTCGAGGGCATTGATGCTATGGACTGGCCTGCACGTTCCCCAGACCTGAATCCAATCGAGCACCTCTGGGACATCATGTCTCGTACCATCCGCTAACGCGATGTCGCACCACAGACTGTCCAGGAGTTGACTGATGCCCTGATCCAGGTCTGGGAGGAGATCCCTCAGGAGACCATCTGTCGTCTCATCAGGAGCATGCCCAGACGTTGCAGGGAGTGCATACAGGCACGTGGAGGCCACACAGACTACTGAGCCTCATTTTGAATCGTCTTGAAGAATTTCCACAGAAGTTGGATCAGCCTATGTTCTCATTTTCCACTTTGATTTTGAGTATGATTCTGAATCCAGACCTTAATGGGCTAATGATTTTGATTTACATTGATCATTCTTAGGTTATTTTGCTCTAAACACATTCCTCTGTCTAATACATAAAGATTTTCAGCTGAAATATTTCATTCATCGAGGTCTATATTGTGTTTTTAGGTGTTCCCTTTATTTTTTTGAGCAGTGTATATATCCCTGTTTGCAGCATTTTGCAAGCCAAATTAAAAAAAAATAACAGGATATAACATCGTAGAAAAAAATATTGATTACTGCTGTGAGGTAAAATGATCAGCATGACCGGATACACCAATGTGATGCAATCAAGGAGAAACGGTGCAAATTATATAAATAGGACAAACGCAAAATAAAACATAAATGAACCAACAAAGACAGAACTGCAACAAAAAGCCTGAAGTAAACGTGTAATTTATTGTAATTACGTGAGGTAAAAAGCATTACACATTCAGTGGGTGTTCCCATGCAGCCTTAAATCCTGGCACCGCCGAAATATCATACCTACATGTTAACGGAAATATGTTTTATAGTAAAAGTATGGATAGAAAAGGATTACGGAGATATTTGAGCTTTAGTGTGCTTTCTGCTGCATGCAAAAAGCAGCATTAAAATCAATTCGTAAACACCATCAACAGAGGACGGTAAGTTAAAAACAAATAGTGGTTTAAGGCTGGTAAATCTGCCAAACATCACGTGGATAAGCCATTTACAATATAAGCCTTATTAGTGTGTAAATATATCCTATTAAACATGGGTACAAGACATGCATGTTGAAAAATGTGTTAGCATAACGAGAAAAAAACAAACAAACTGACAAGAACACAATGTGCATGTGCAATGTAATCAGTTCTTAATCATATCAATACAGATGGAGAGGACCATGTATGTAGACTAATTGACTAATTCTAAATAATACAGAAAATGTGCAGAACCGTATATGCAGGACAGAAAGAATGTGCTGGTTAAATTTATAGATTCGTCGACAGCATGGGAAGGTTAAAACGACAGGCATGGGCACAAGTCCATGAGTACCGGGATGGTATCCAGTGCTTTACCTGTGACCCTTCCCCTCCCCCTCCTCCCCCTGTCCATAGGGTTAGCGGTTGTCTGGAAGGGCATCCAATTTAAAATGTTGCCAAATCAGTACGCGGCTTCACAAGACCATACCAGATCGGTTGAGGCTCCATATGGGATCGGCTGAGGCCCGGGTTAACAACGGCCGCCATCAGTGCTGTGCCCTCACAGGGTACCGATGGAAACTGTAAACTCCACTGTGGCGACCCACTGAGAAACAGAACAAGCTGAAAGAAGAAGATTGGAAGGTTGACGTGGAACACAATGTAGTGTAGTGTAGTGTAGTATATAAATGGCATAGGCATACCCTGCAATGTATGGAAAAGAGCTGACTAGTCCATTCTTCTCTTATTTCTAGGGTTAGTGTATTAATCAAAATTCATCAGAACTTTGGTGTCCCATCCATGAGAGTCAAAGTTGAATCTACGTATATTTTACAGTCTTCTCGCATTTTAACACATTCTTTAGATCTGACATGCCTGTCACCTACAGAACTAAATGCTAAATATAGTCAGGCTTTTCAGGCTGTAACTGGGGGGGACTATCAGATCGGAATGGTGATGATAATAACTATTAGGTACAAGTAGAATCACAATTACATTGGCAGGGCAAGACTTATCTTTGTGTGTGTGAGTTGCAGTTTCTATCGAAAGTGTTGCGCCGTTAGCCTTTTCAAATCTTGTAAACTCAGCATTAGCCTAAATGTAGGTACTGAGTTGTGTAGATTAGTGTGGTTCTGTTCTTGAACGCACGTGGGAAGAAAGAATATTTTTAGGATACCAGATCTTCCTGTTCGGCCTGCTGGAAAGGTCATGATCTAAATATCTAGGTTTACGCATTGATTTTTTTCTTAATGTAGTGCAATGGGTGGTGGCGTTATGGGCGGATGCCCATCAGGTGGATGCCTATCGCTCTGTCCCGATGCACCTTTGGGACTCTCTGATAAGTGGCTGGTTCATCTTCACCCAACCTTCTTGCAGAAACTAAAATCTGCAAAGCCTGTGGTTAAAACTGTGACGAGATGGCCCAACAAGTCACAACTGCAGCTTCAGGCTTGCTTTGACTGCACTGATTGAAGTGTTTTTGAGGTTGCATCTACAGACCTGGACAAACTCACTGACGCTGTGACACCTTTACATCAGCTTTTGTGAGGACATGTGTGATACCCAAAACGGTCCGCACCTTGAGTAACAATAAGCCTTGGTTCTCGGCAAAACTCGGGCAACGTTGTCAGGCAAAGGAGGAGGCTTACAGGAGCGGAGATAGGATCCGGTACACTCAAGCCAGAAACACACCGACAAAGGAGAACAGAGTAGCCAAAAGCGGCTACACTGAACATTTGAAAAACAGGTTTCCAGCTAACGATCCTGTGTCTGTATGGAGAGGCCTGCAGGACATCGCCAACACATGAAACCCTCCCCCCTCACTGTAGAGAACCCTCAACTAGCTGACGACTTGAATGGGTTTTACTGCAGACTTGTTCAGCCCACCTTCACACCCCTTACCTGCTCCAACTCGACATCACACAACCAACTGCACCTCCCGCCATCACCCCTCCTCTCCCCCCTAACCCCCCCACTGGCACTGATGATCTATGAGGAGGATGTATGTCAGCTCTTTCAGAGACAGAAGATAGGAAGGAACCAGGCATGACGTGTCAACCACCTGTCTGAAAGTCTATGCTGACCAGCTGGCCCCAATCCTCACATGGATCTTCAACAGATCACTGGAGTGGTGTGAAGTCCCCTCCTGCTTCAAATGCTCCACTATCATCCCAGTCCCAAAGAAATCCTCCATCACTGGACTGAATGAATACATCCCCTTTGCCCTGATTTCTATGGTCATGGAGTCCTTTGAGAAGCTGCTGTTGACCCACCTGAAGGACATCGGAGGCCCCCTGCTGGACCCCCTGCAATATACATTTATATCTACCTGCATATAATAGTGAAATGTTTATTTAGCTTGCTGTCTTTGCTTTAGCTGTATGTCTATTCTGTGTAAATACGTGGAAAGCAATGATCCAGAGTCAAATTCATGGTATATGTAGGCCTACACATACTTGCCCTAATAAAGTGATTCTGATTTTATATCCCTTTCTTTTTTTCTAACCGCCCCCCCCCCACACACACACATACTTAAACACATCCTGTGTTTACTTTGTGGTCACATTTGAATGAAATGAAATGAAATGAAAGCCACTTTAGTTGACATTGTGTTCTTTTTTCCCCTTTTTCTCCCCATTGTAAGATGGTGACAGATGTACTCTTACCCCCCCCCCCATTCAGGGATGGTCGTTCCCTCTTCATATAGATGACATCTTTGACTCCCTGTTCAAACCAGCGTTCCTCCCTATCAAGGATGTGCACATCCTCATCCTTGAAAGAGAGGCCACTGGCCTGTAGATGGGTGTAGACTGCGGAGTCCTGGTCTGATGTGTTAGCTCTCCTGTGCTGTGCCATCTTCTTTTGCCATTGTGCAAGCCTAAGAGTGCGCCTGTCGCCATTTTACAACGCCGTGATTGCAACGATTCCCCAATCCTCTGTGAATAGTACACATGGCCGTTGTAACTTAATGGTCACAGCAATTTGCATATGAAACCGATCGTTGTTTTCGGTCATTATGCCACTGTATTGTTTATAAGGGTGGGGACACCTGCAGTTAGTTGAGACTGAGGAGGTCACTTAGATGAGCGATAAAATGTTTCTCCCCATAAATGTTGCGTCCAGATGAACTGATTCAACTTTCCGTGATTTCCTTACCTGTATTAGCTACTGAGCATGCATGAGGACACACACACTCTGCATACTTTCTGCTTTTTACTGAATATGACATTCCATCATGTGTGCCACGTTCCATCTCCCAGCCCATGCCTCAAAATCTTAACATCCGCCCAAGTAGCAAGTAGGTCTACTTGATGGTCATAGTAAATGAAGTCAAGCAAACGCATTATGTCGTTTGGAAGAAGAGACAGTTCAAGAAAGTGTGTGTGTGTGTGTGTGTGTGTGTGTGTGTGTGTGTGTGTGTGTGTGTGTGTGTGTGTGTGGCAGTACCAGAGAAGCCTTCTGACATCATCAAAAAACAAAAAAAAAGCCTTGAAACCTAATCCAGTTTAATCCAGGAAACTGTCATTGTGAACCCGCCCGCTAATAACGGCTGCAGTGAAGGGGGATTAAAGGACACATTTACTGTGTAAACCAATATATCATCACACACTCGTGCACACATACACACGCAGCTATACAAGTTGACACATGAGGAGCAGCCTGGGCCTATCAGTTACTGGCTTTTGAGTGAAGAGGAAGCGCATCTGCCACCTCACTGTGCGAATAAGGCTGGAGGATCGAGGAGCGGAGCGATGAAAGAAGCATAGGAGACATTTCCTTTATGCTCTCAAACACACACACACACACACACACACACAGAGAGAGAGAGAGAGAGAGAGAGAGAGAGAGAGAGAGAGAGAGAGAGAGAGAGAGAGAGAGAGAGAGAGAGAGAGAGAGAGAGGAGAAAATGCATTTGACTTTAAAGGAAATTTGCTTTTGCACTCGATTCCACAATTTAGTCAGCCTCTAATTTTTGAGTAAATCTTGGGCTTTACTCTATATATAAGATCTGCATAAATGGCGGGTGATCGTTTTCAAACTTCACTGTGAAGTTTTGCAGTTGTGCAAAATGTTTTGGGTCGGTATTAATAAGAACTAGACAAATTTAGAAAAAAAACAAAAAACAAAAAACAAAAAACAAAAACAAACTAAGTCCACTGAAATTATACATTAATGACACTTTAATGGGGATATCATATCTTGTTACAATAAGGGTCGGTCTCCTTTTCCATTTTAAGAGATCAACAATGGTTAAGAATGCTTTCTAGAGGTTATTGTGGAACATTTATGTTTACTTAGATTTTGGAAAAGGATATAAGACACAGGTCAGAGGATTGATTTGACCACTTTTTAATTTTTTTTTATCACATTGACCCTTACATGAGCATAGACTGTGCTTTGGCATACTAGGCAACCAGGTTATAGCCTACTGTAAATTTAGGATTCTTACTAATGAAGTCAGCTTATGGTTTAAGGCTACAACTTATCTGAATACTTAAAATCGAAGTTTTCAACTTGGACAAGACAAGGATCATTTTAGCTCAAATCAGCTTTGGTGTTATGGGTGGGCCTTGGGAGTTCAGGCCCATCCAGTAAGGCCACTGTGTCCCCTCAAATTGAATTTTCTACCTGACAATAAAAAAACAAACAAACAAATACATAAACAAACAAACAAACAAACAAATAAATAAAACAGAGATACTTTTATAGCTATAAGTATAATTAAGGCATACAATTTGGTAATAGAAGAACAAAACAGTAATAGTTTGCATGTATTAAACCATTTCTTGCTAGAAAATAACAACTCCTGGGTGTCCGGGTAGCGTGGCGGTCTATTCTGTTGCCTACCAACATGGGGATTGCCAGACTGAATCCTTGTTTTACTCCCGGCCTGGTCAGGTGTCCCTACAGACACATTTGGCCATGTCTGCGGTTGGGAAGCCGGATGTTGGTGTGTCCTGGTCGCTGCACTAGCGCCTCCTCTGGTCGGTCGGGGCCCCTGTTTGGGGGGAGGGGGATAGCATGATCCTCCCACGTGCTACATCCTCCTGGTGAAACTCCTCAATGTCAGGTGAAATGAAGCGGCTGGCGGCTCCACATGTATCAGAGGGGACATGTGTTAGTCTGCAGCCCTCTTCAGATCGGGAGAGGGGGTAGAGCAGCGACCGTGACGGCTCGAAGAGTGGGCTGATTGGCCGGATACAATTGGGGAGAAAATAAAAAAGACTCCCCCTGCCTAGCAATTAAAAACAACAACCATGGACACGTTGAACAATCAGCCAATTACATTACAAGGTTGAACTTATAGTTACGTAGAGACATTAGGTGGGCGGCATTGATGTAGACATTGTCTTGGCAGTAAACAAATCTAAAATGCCATGATGTGCAAAGCTTAGCCATTATTAATTTAAATTGAGCTTAAGTTTAGCTGAACATCATCAGCATAGCAGTGGAAGGCTTATGCCATTACCAAGGGGGAACATGTAAAGGATGAACAGCAGAAGACCAAGCACCGAACCATGGGGGACGCCTTGGGACAGAGGTGCGGTGAAGGAGGTGCACTTGTTGATGCTGATGAACTGTTGTCTGTTTGCGATATGACTTTAGTCAGGAGAGGGCAGTACTAGTGATGTTGGGGGAAGATTCAAGGTGGGATAGAATAATGGTGTGGTTGATGGTGTCGAAAGCCGCAGTGAGGTCGAGGAGGATGGCAATGCTGAGGTGGCCAGGAGAGGAAAAGGCTGTTGGTGATTTTAAGGATGACTGTTTCTGTGCTGTGCTGTGAGCGGAAAGAAGATTGAAATTTTTTAAACAAGTCATTTGAGATGAGGTTGAGTTGAGATTGAGTTGGGAGGTGGCAAGACATTCCAGTATTTTTGACAGAAAGGGGAGTTTGGAGATGGGCCAGAAGTTGCTCATGATATCAGGGTTGAGTCCAGGTTTTCTTGAGGATTGGGGTGACGGCAGCCAATGTAGTAAGTGCATGGGGTCTCAACCAGAGCCAAAGAAGGAATCAATGATTTCTGTGATGAGTGAGGAAGTAGCTGGGAGACAGTCCTTAACACGATTGGATGAGATGGGATCGGTTGGACAGCTCCATTAGGGGAACAGGGGATAACTTGCACAGGGGCTGAATGGTAAGTGGGGGGGGGGGGGTGACCAGGGGAGGTGATTATGTTGCTGTAGATAGTTTCAATTTTAGATTGGAAAAATGAAAGGAAAGACTTGCACTTGTTAAATATGAAGGAACTGATGATATTGTCACTGAGTTTGAGAAGTTAGATTATTGTGGAAAAGTGAGCGATGGGGTTGGTGGAGCCAGAATGTGAGTTGTGAGTTTTATTAATGAATGTAGTCTGAGTAGGCTTGGAGGTGCACAGTTTCTTAGATAGTCTTTCAAGCTGGCACTTATGACATTTAATTTGATGGAGTTCAGGAGTATGCCAGGGAACTGAGTGTGTGAATGAGACCGTTTTGGTTTTAATGGGGTCAGATGATCAAGGCAGGAGGAGAGTGTGTCGTTATAATACTTGGCAAGATTGGAGAGATTATCAGACATTTCACAGGCAGGAAAGGCATAAAGCTGATGGGGAGATAGAGTTAGATTTCTGTAGAGTGTAGGACTTTAGGAATGGGGAAAGGGATGTCCATGTCTGTGGTGATTGCCAGGTGGTCAGATATAACTGAGGTTGAGGCTGGAGAGTTGCATTGTAAGACCAGTGGAGCAGACCAAACCCAGCATGTAAACCCGGCTGTGAGTGGGGAAGTTAGTATGTTGTGTGAAGTTGAAGCATTGTAGTAGTTACAATAGTTATATGGCAGATTTAAGGTCAGTGTCATTAATGTGGATATTAAAATCACCCAGTAGGAGCATGGAAGGTGAGATCGCACATAGCTAGGTCTGAAAATCAGAGAAGTCAGAGAGAAAGGAAGAGTTTGGCATGGGGGTGGCAGAAAACACCGTGACCAAGGGACCAGGGAGTTTGAAGGCAATGTTTTCGAAAGATTGAGTGGCAGGAATTGAAAAGGTGGTTGATTTAATTTCATTTCTGTAGATAACAGCAGTGCCAATGTATGTGAACCTGTGGGTGTGGTCTGGTTTAGTATGAAATAATCCAGGGGTTGATGCCTGGTCTCACTGAGGCAGAAGAAATCAAGGTTACTGTCATTTATCAATTCATTCAAAATGAGGCCTTTGTTATTGAGAGAATGAGATGACATTGCTTTGTGATAGGGTTTGAAGACTGAGGCAGAGGGCGGAGATCGGACTGATTCATGTGTCGTTGGTTGTGGTGACAGTGAGAGTAATGATGTCTGATGGTAATATGATCAGGAATGGGAAGAGGTTGAACAGCAGTGTGATCATACCACAAGGGGAAGCTGGCATGAGCAGAGTATGTGTCAATAATAGTCGTGGGCAAATGGGAAGAAGAGAGTTTAGGAAGGCACATGTCTGATGTAAATAGTAAATCATATGTGGAGGAGAGATCAGTTTGCTCCAAATTTGCAACTACCCAGCATATTCAGGTGAAGACTGTCTCTTTTGTACAGAGAGGAGTGTTCTCAGAAAAAGTCAATGTTTTGGATATAAAACAATGGCGTGCCAGAAATAAAAGCCGGAAATTCAGGTAAAACATCCAACACCATAACCCAGTGTGGGAATTGGGCCAGAATTTTTTTTTCATAACTGTTGATGAGATTGAAAATATGGATAACGCCTTTTAGACTCACAACTGTTGGAAATGAATCAAACATTGCTTGGAGTTTCTCCAGGATGTCAGGAGTAGTGGCATCAGGAAAACAGCATCTGACTGCATTTATGAAATGGATGTTTTGGACTATGGAGTCCCTCATGGTCAAGATACTTGGGGGGGGGGTAGATGAAAAATTGATAGCGCTGCCAGGGACAGTCTTGAGAGTGGATGAATGTTGTTTGCCTAAGGGAGCTGCATTGCGACGGGTAGTGATCAGCCTACATAAACTCCTGGGAGCACGGTGCCGGGAGACCCCTGCAGGAGGACCCGCGTTGGCAGGGGTAGCAGGAGATGGGTCAGCCACTGCAACAGCTGGGGCAGCCTGTTTTGCAGGAGTAGTCCCATGGATATCAGTTCCACGTAGGAAGGGGCAACGTCCGCCACAGGGGCATCAACAGCGCGAGCCATGGTATCAGCCAGAAGCATGGTAAAACAACATGAGCGATTTATGGGCGGAGGCGAGGCAGCTTGGGGTATATCCGTCTTGCCACGTCTGACTACAATCTCCCACTAAGTAGCCTGGAAGTGGAGCAGGAGGAGGACCACCAACAAGATGATGTGTCCAAAAGGATGGTGTCAGATATGGCTTAGTTAATGGCTGACATTGTTTTGGGCTGTGAGGTTGCGATGTCATAACATTGGATTAAAGGAGAGTCATTTTTTTTGCTGTTTTTTGCTTTAAGGCAGTCCTCCCAGGGCATAGTAATATTCAACCAGTTGATAGATGATCACAGAAAAGAAAGCTGGCACCGATTAGCCATTAGTTCCGTCAAATGAGTAGTGTAAAAGGGTTTCATTCAGGCACGCCTCTCTCTTTGCTCGATTCCCTCGCTCTCAATCAACTTTCCATTCAAGCTTCATTGCACTGCTTTTCGAGCATGTAACTAGTAATCTGATGCATACGGAGAATTGTTCACTGAGTTTTACGTGTGGATTTGTTGACAACTTCAGATGATTGACAATGGCTTATCTGTATGTTATGTCCTGCTTATTTACATGTTTGCAATAAACCACCATTAATTCATTTATTCATTCATAATATTGTAACGTGCATGGATAAGAAGACACGCTGGCCACTGGCTGGTGGGTCTGACCCTTTAGTCGAGCGGTTAGCGATGCCTCCTGCGGTGCGGGCGATACGGGTTCGCGTCCCGGCCGCGGCAATTCCTGTGGTTGCGTTGCCCCCCGAATTCGCTACATTGGTGTCAGAAGTTGGATGGAGCGACCGTAAGGCCATCGGAAGCGTAGGCTCCCTGAGGCGCAAAGGAGCTGATATGCTTAAGCGCGGGGACGCGCTTCCCGAAGGAGGGGGGTAGTGTAACGTGCATGCGTAAGAAGACACGCTGGCTTGCGGGTCTGACCCTTTAGTCGAGCGGTTAGCGATGCCTCCTGCGGTGCGGGCGATACGGGTTCGCTTCCCGGCCGCGGCAGTTCCTGTGGTTGCGTTGCCCCCCGAATTCGCTACAATATAATGGCTGTTACTATGGCTTGCACCGAAATGGGCGTGGGGGCACAGTACATGGTGTGTCAATCAAAATCAGTTGGTGCTGTGCTAATTTGGAGTCAAATAAAACCAAGTATTACACCTGCATCTCCACCTGGCCAGACCATGTCTTAGCGCAGACGCAGGCATTGTGTGGTAGTTTCCTAGCTTTAGATAAAGGTGCACTACATGGGTCAACTGTTCAAAGTAACAGGAGTGACAAAGTGAGGTGAAGAAGAGAGTGCAGGCAGGGTGGAGTGGGTGAAGAAGAGAGTCAGGAGTGATTTGCGACAGAAGGGTACCAGCAAGAGTTAAAGGGAAGGTTTACAAGATGGTTGTGAGACCAGCTATGTTATATGGTTTGGAGACAGTGGCACTGACGGAAATATGGGAGGAGAAGCTTGAGATGGCAAAGTTGAAGATGTTAAGATCTTCATTGGGAGTGATGAACAAGGACAGGATTAGGAACGAGTATATTAGAGGGACTGTTCAGGTTGGACGGCTTGGAGAAATAAGAAAAAAATAGAGAGGCGAGATTGAGATGGTTTGGACATGTGTGGAGGAGAGATGCTGGGTATATTGGAAGAAGGATGCTGAATATGGAGCTGCCAGGGTAGAGGAAAAGAGGAAGCCCAAAGAGGAGGTTTATGGATGTGATGAGAGAGGACATGCAGGTAGATGGTGTGACAGAGGAAGATGCAGAGGACAAGAAGAGATGGAAATGGATGATCCTCTATGACGACCCCTAATGGGAGCAGCCAGAAGAAGAAGAAGAAGGGGGAGGAGGAGGAGGTGCACTGAGTATAGGCTTATTGCTATTTTAGAAATGATTGTAGAAATGCATTTTGGGGTTGTGTTCAATGTCAGGAGAGTTCGGAAACATTGCCTTCCAACAATTTTCTGGTGAGACCTGAAATAATCTTTGTAATAACTGACAAAGTAAAGATCATATACATTCACTGAAAGAATGAAAATAAAATGTCCATTTCTCGCTGGAAATATTATCATAATACATTAAATAAAATATCGTAGCGATAATTGAGGGGGCAGCCGGGAATCGAACCTGGTTTCCCCGCGCCACGGGCAACTATGCTAACCAGTCAACAAAAGACCCGCTAGCCAAGGGCTGGTGAGTCTACACATCCGTGGTCATTACACTGATACTCCATCTTAAAATATTGCATTTTCTGAGAATAAAAGGAAGGTCAGCCATTTTGTTATTTTTTGTTATTATTTTTTCCCACAGACAGTCACGTGACACAGGCACCACAGGTTTAGCATAAAGTTGGCTTCCTCTCAGACTTGGTCTGGAGTCGTCTTGTATTCGTATCGAGAATCCGCCATGTGAATAGCTGACAACGGTCTTCTGAATCTACTAGTAAGTGGAGCAGGCCCCTTCTGACCCCTATCTATGAGGCCTATAACCGCTGATGACGCCCATTCAGTCGAGCGATTTCGTTCGCAGTGGGTGGCTGTTTAACCTATCAAAAACAGATCAATACTGAACGTGCTGTTATGCAGCCAACCCTTGGCAAAACAGTAAGACCATTACAATTTCATCCATTTGCATTTCTATTCAAATTGATAAGTGTTTTCCTTTGGATAATCCTGGGCACAACTGGGGCAGAAATATTTGGCAACAGTTTCCGTTGGCCGATGTATCTCCATTGGCCAAGGTAATGTTGTATTTGTATAGACGGAAACAAAAACACTTGCCCTTGGCCAGCAGTCTATAATAAACAAGCCAATTGTTTGCATAAAGGACGTTTGGAACATGCATCTGAAAGGACATGTCTACCTTCCCTCCGGTGGAGGACGGAGAGAGGAAGAGGGGGGGCAGGGGAAAGAGCGATAGAAAAGACACAGAGAGAACCTGACAGGGAGAAAGAGAGAGAATCAGCAAGGATAGAACGAGTCCAATGTCACTCATCACCCCAGAGGAGTCTGCCAGCACGGCAGGCACACATGACATGGTCGCTCGCTCGCTCGCTCGCTCTCTCTCTCTCTCTCTCTCTCTCTCTCTCTCTCTCTCTCTCTCTCTCTCTCTCTCTCTCTCTCTCTCTCTCTCTCTCTCTCTCTCTCTCTCTCTCTCTCTCTCTCTCACACACACACACACACACACACACACAAGAAAAAGTATAAATGTTCAACAGAGTTACATGGAAATCATCACATGCACATGTGCACAAACATGCATGAACCAGTGCAGTGTACCCTCCAAGAAAACATAAATAAATAAATAAAAGAATAAATAAAAAAATGTCTGAGGGGCCTACACAGTCTTATGCAAGCACGGTACATAAAACAAACCAATTAATGTGGCAGTCAAGCCCAGAAAGACTGACTGACATTTGCTCCTCTGCATTCACTCTCTCAAAAACACTCACAAACATACCTGTCATCCGCTGTGAGGCTGCATTGTCCCCGATACACACACACGCACACACACACACACACACACACACACACACACACACACACACACACACACACACACACACACACACACACACACACACACACACACAAACACACACTAAATAATGCCAGGGGCCATCATCCCTGGCACATGTCAATCTCCTGCCAGATATAGAAGGCATGTGGGATTTATGTAATAATAAATCAGACTGACAGACACACACACACACACACACACACACACACACACACACACACACACACACACACACACACACACACACACACACACACTACAGTGGCTCTGGTTTTGGAGTTGAATATTTGATATATCTGACATTTATCAGAAAAACAAGTAGAGTTATTCTTCATTTGACTCCGAACAGGAAAATTGCACCTTAATAAATCTGACATTTGTCATGGCAGTGCAGCAATGGGAACAGGACGAGTTTTTTGTTTTGCCCCCCCGTCTGTCTTTGGATTAGATGCAACATGGCTGGGTGAAGGAAAAGGGCACTTTCATGCAAATATTGTTTCCGCCAGCAAACCAGTCTGGCTTCAATTAATGTCTATAATGCATTATGACCTGCTTATAGCACTGCATAATTATAGTTACAAGCACGAATCTCATAAATATTTATAATGCTTTATAACAATAATCATACAGCTGATAATTATGGCAGGGAACAGGCTTGTACTGTCTCATAAAGAATTTGCTTGACTCACTCTGGATTATGTATATATATATATGTGTGTGTGTGTGTGTGTGTGTGTGTGTGTGTGTGTGTGTGTGTGCGTGTGTGTATAGATAGATAGATAGATAGATAGATAGATAGATAGATAGATAGATAGATAGATAGATAGATAGATAGATAGATAGATAGATAGATAGATAGATAGATAGATAGATAGATAGATAGATAGATAGATAGATAGATAGATATAGATATATAGATATATACACACACGCATATATATATATATATATATATATATATAGCAGCTGATGAGTGGGGGAGGTTGAAGAGGGAGGTTGCATACAAAGTTAATGATGCTTGTCTTTTGACATTATCTATTTATAATTAAAAAATAGATATTTATGTCTGCAACTGCTGTCCAATTCATTCCTGTAGTCCAATGTTGACATTTCTGGTTTGCAAATGATAAAATAATGTTTTGTTAGACATAGGTTCCACATTTTGCTACCAGATCAATATTCTTTATTTTTTGAGAGGATTTTCCAGGTGGTTGAATAATTAATGTTCTTGTCTGCCAATGACCAAACATAAGGGCTTAAAAAGGTTACATTCTTTAAACAGTTGTTTCTAAAGCTACACATGTGTGCATTAAACCTCTTTTTGAATGTTCCCTCTGTTAGACGGCGTATGTCTCTATTTTGTCGTAGTCCTGTCTTGTCACCATAGCTTGGTAGATCACTCCCTTCATCTGGCCTTTTCCTCCGAGGGGGCATGAGTCGTTCACACGGTAGGTGCAGTTGGGGGTGTCTATTTGTGATGAGGATGTCATGATTTGTTCATGATTCTTGTGTTGTGGGACAATATTATTTGTTGAATGTTAGGCGGGCAGCTGTAACTAATTTTGATGGTGTTCCTATTGAACATCTTCCTCAGTTGGTGGTCTGGGGTGAAGCACTTATCCACAAGTAAAAAAATGCTTACCAATGTTTGTGGCCACGGTATCACTGTGTGTGTGAGTGGGGGGGGGGTGTTGTACCAGGTGATGTTTCGTCTTCTGCTACGCTTGTTGGTTTGCTGGCAGTCAGTATTTAATGGTGGGTTGCACTTTAGCTTAAAATTGTAGCCTCTCTTTTGCAATGCATCTTAGTATGGGGGAGTAGCGTCATTGAAGATGGACTCATTAGATGATAATTTTGAGAGTCTGCAAATAACGCTTTCTGGGATGTTCTTCAAGATGGAGGGTGGGTGGTTGCTTTCTCTATGGACATACTGCAGCGTGTTGTTGGGCTTAATGTGCGGCTTGTATGTGCTGTTCCTCAGGTCCATTGAGATGTCCAGAAAGTCGATTTGTTTTTTGTTTGCTTCAGTTGTGAATTTGAGCCCATTTTTGAGAATATTTTGTATTTTGTTTACTTAATTTGCTCGACCTCTCTTGGTGTTTTGCTGCACATTGATAGCCCATCATCCCTACAGAGTCCACCGTTGATGTCTAGGTCTTGTAGTTGAGATAGCAAATATATTCAAAATAGTTAAAATGTTCCCGCCCTGTCAAAGCTGCTCATGGTTACATAAAATGTGCTATTAACTTATTTTCTGTCATGGGTTTCCATTGTGTTACAACATTAATTCCTTCGCTTGGTATATAATGTATCTGTCTTGCTCTGATGTCACTGTGTGCTTTGCGGCAAAACCAATGGCTTTGAATAGTAAATCTTTGCTCAACAGAATAGACCGCCATGCCACCCCGACAAGTCACCTCCTTTTTTTGTAGATTCACAAGTAAAGTCACCCATGAGACAAGGCTCTCCAAGTCAGATAAGCTATGAGCCATCCATTTCACTGTCCCTCTCTGTATGCACATATATGTATGTATGTCTATCTATCTAGAGGGGTAGCACCTTACCTCAGCAAGGGCCCTTTGGCTACCTTGGATGACATCCCTACTGATAGATCTGGTCCTCCTGCATGCCTGTATGGTACGTCCCATGGTGCCCAGTCCAGCCAACACATTGGGATAGGAGAAGGGAACTCTGAATTCAAATCCACCTGCTGCCTTGTGGGTTGATGCCTCTTTAGGCAAAGGCTAGGAGAAGGTGACTCTGAATTCAAATCCCCGGGCACAGTCTACCCAGCTGTCAGTACCCGCTCAGTCAACTCGGCAGCAGTTCTGGCAAAAATCAACAGGATTCTTCTGCGGCCGTCTCAGCTACACTGTGCCACCGACCAACAGGACATCTTGCCAAGGGACACTATAGAGCACCAAATAGTGTCATCATCTAGGGTGCAGCCTCCCTTTTTTGTGTTTTACTCCTCTATCTGTCTGTCTATCTATCTATCTATCTATCTATCTATCTATCTATCTATCTATCTATCTATCTATCTATCTATCTATCTATCTATCTATCTATCTATCTATCTATTGATTTATCTATTGTAATAATACCTACCTATTATACATCTATCTGTTTCTTACACATCTATTCCTTTACCTAAATCAACTGCTTTTAATATTAATCTGATAAGATTTATTATATTTAAATGTAAGAAAAGGATTTAAATGAATTAGCATTTGGATAATTTGTGTAACTTGTGTATTGGCACACCTTGCAGCAAGATCTTGTTAATATTTTCTGTGAGGAATGGAAATTAACACTGCGGCAGAAGCGAGAAAAAACCCTCTACAAAGAGTGTTTTTGTTTATTTTTTTGACCATGTACAGCACACTCAAGATGTTTACAGCTGTTTCATATTTTGGGAAGCTGACATGCGCCTCCGGGAGGAACAACATATGGGTCTTCATTGTATCTTTGCCTGAACAAACCCCATTTCTGCGTCAAATTCTGGGCCACATCTGCCACCTCTATTGTTTTACACCAAATACACGTGCATACACAAACACACACACACACACACACACACACACACACACACACACACACACACACACACACACACACACACACACACACACAAATGCAGACATAAACTTTTACAGACCTACACGCAGCAAGAAAGACACAAGGAGACAAGTGAAGAATGATGTCGGAAATTGGTGTCTGTCCAGTTTCAAGTCAGTAATGCAATGGAAGAGTTATAAAATATAATTTCATTTTTCCCCACCACTTTAATATTTCTCAGTGTTGTGTCAGTAACCTTTATCAGCTGATTGTTTTACATGCATAATACATTCTGTCTTTGATGCTGATTGGCTAAGAATATGGTAATTGTGTCAATGATGACATTTGAAAAAATAAGCTTTTAGTGCAAGTTCAGTTAGGATTGCCTTCTCTGATTATTTTATTAATTTCACCTACATTCAATGGAAATCAGCTGTTCTGCAGTAAGCAATTATTTACAATCCTCTCATTATGTTCAAATGTCTTTATCTTTAAGAACAATCAACCCAGGGCTCACAGGATATGATCAGTGAGGGGCTGATTTAGCTAGCCTCACACTTCCATCAAACAATAATACATGTTTTTTTCTATTTTTACCTAGATTAACCTATGTAATAAGTGGGTAACAACCGTTACATATGTTGTTGACCAAAATAAATTCACTCTAGCATGACTCTAATGAGAGAAAATGCTCAGTAGTGAAAAATACATCACTATCTTCCAACACCTTAAGACTGGGCTAAAGAGCCCCATCGAAGCACATACCATAGCATATACAAGCAGAATCTGGACAGGGTCAAATAATACACAAAGATTATTCAGGCTCTTTCTTTTAAATAGTGATTGTAAAGGCTTTCTCTTAAGATTCTTATTCCTTACGGTGTGTTTGCACTGAAGAGAATGAAAAAAAAATTGTTTGACTAAATAAAGTTATCTCTGAAAGAGGAGCAGGAAGAGGGCTTTTAAGAAGCAAGTCGCTAAGAAAGAGGTTCTCAAGGCCATCCAAACAAGAAACATTCACACAGGGGCTGCGCTGTTACAAAAAAATCGGCCCTGGTATTTTTGGCCCAGACTGGCCAGCCACAATCGATCGAACACCACCCACCAGTACACCAAGTGCTTGTTTGTTTGGGGAGGTTGAGCTGCACTTGACATCTCTCGCATGTGCACCGGTGCTCACGTGCCTACCATGGGAACGTGAATGTTTACTGGGGAGCATCATCCGTTTGAACACACTGTAGGTAGAGAAAGGTCTGGAGTAGGCTACATGTAGGCCTACATTGCCACACAGTAATAACAGCACCATACCATAAGCATCATAATAGTTACCACATGTGTGAAAATAAACATAGGATAAATGTGTTGTCTGTTGCTGGAAATTAAATCTATTTCCCCTTGCACTAGGCTAATGAATAAGCAGGCATATATTTTAGCACACTTCAGCCACTGATGTAAGCTCTTATTGGCGGCACAGCGGCACAGTGGTCAGCACTGTTGCCTCACAGCAAGAAGGTCCTTGGTTCGAATGCCAAGCCATCCCAGGTTGTCGACTGTGTGGAGCTGGCATGTTGGGGTTAATACTACTGCCTGTGCCCCTGAGCAAGGTAATGGAAAGAAGAACTGGAGTTGGTCCTCGGGTGCTGCAGCTGCCCACTGCTCCTATACAAAATAATGGGTTAAATGCAGAGAGAGAAAAATTATCATAGTAAGAATACAATGACAACATAAATTGGCTTTCTTCTTCTTACACAGCATTTTTGTGCATCTTTATAGAGGGAACCTTTAGCCTAATAATTTAAGTATGATACAATATTGGCCTTGGTCACTCACTGCTTTGCCAATGCTAACGTTAGCTAGTTAATATTAGAACAGTCAGCCGAAATTGTGACAGCATTAGGGAATTATGCTAGGCTACAACAAGAGCATTGCCAAATGGCTTATGCTACAATATTTGGCATTGTCTGACTGAGTGAACACCAGCAGCAGCTGACGGCCTCCCTTTATAATAGCATTACGATTAGGTTATCTTATTATTATTGTTGTAACCGGTTATTTTCTTGCCCGGTGCGGGATTCGATACAGAGTGTACTGCACCACAAGGCGACGTCACTAACCGCTCGGCTAAAGGGCCAGACCCGTTACCTAGGGGCTAATGTGTCTTATTAGTAGTTTACATTGTCATTAATCGAATTACTCATCATTCATCATTGTCTTCATTGCATGGTGCGCGCGCACACACGCACACACACACACGCATGCACGCACGCACACACACACAGCCTCCCCAAGAGTCCCTGTCTCCCCGCATGCTGCTCCGTGCTTACCGCTTCAACTACACCCTCTTCCTGCTCACTCTGTTCCTCAGCTTCCATGTCACACGCCTGCTCCTCTGCCTGCTCCTCTGCCTCGCAGTGGCCATGGCCAGCCACCTCTCCTCCTTCCACCTGTTGCTGTCACTGCAGGTGTTGGCGGCCACTGCTGCATCCCCTGCAGCAAAGATATCTGTGATTTTTGCACATTTGGCAGCATCTGCATCTAGATTCCTCATTGTTTGGCTCACAACTTCTCCACCCCCCCCCCCCCCATTCTTTCGTTTTGCTTATCCAGACATCCTCCTTCATCCACAGATGTTTCCCTCTGAGTCACGCCATATGACACAAAAAAATATCACCGGAAGTCGCTGGTGGCTCGCTGAACTGTCGCTAAATGTCACTAAATTGCACGATGATGTCACACAATACATAGCCACGTCTAAATGTCTAATTTGCATAATGAATGTCACCTCGTTCTCTAGTGTTCGTGAGTTTTATAACGGCCACACACAGTGATGGGCATAGCGTGGATTTTGCGTCTGCCTGCCCTCCAGTGATGTTGGCCGAGGTGTGTAGAAC